>NC_069500.1:587272984-587357984 GCF_027579735.1 Bombina bombina
ATCTGAATCATGAAAGAAATGTTTTGGGTTCAGTGTCCCTTTAAGTGTTTAAAAAAACTATTATTATGCCTCATTTTCGGGCAAATAACTCTCTCGATAGAGGTATATGTACTACTCTCCCGATAGAGGTATATGTACTGCACAGCCCACCTTACATCTTGCCGCAGTTTATGTGCAGCCTAGAGAGGGGTCCTGGGCATTTGGATGAACAACCTCTTTATAGATCGCCCATCTGCAGGGCCATTGCCCACTGAGCTCCGGAGGGTCGGGGATCCGCTCTGGAGCTGTGGACAGTGGACGTCGTGAAGAAAAGCCCTGAGTGACTTAAAGTACTACAGACCAGACGAACGCCTCATTTGGGAGGTTCTGAGATTTAACCAACTGGGATTGATACTCACCTGGACCTGATTGTGCCTGTGGGGCACTCTGAACCAGAGACACAGTCTTGGACGGTGGCAGGTGGGCAGCATGAGTAACCCGGGACCCTACGGGTATATATTGCTCTGAAGGGGGCTGCAAAGGTAGCGGGAGCTCACTTTGGCATGAACGGCAGTTATCTTGCGGCCTTCAGAGAGACGCTGAAACCACGGACCATAAGACTGCAGTTGCCAAACACCCATGACCCTCTCCATCTGAACCCTGGAGGCTGTCCTACTTCGCCTGCGGCAAATGGAGCCGCAAAGAAAATTATAGGCATTGGTGAACTGACATTCACTGCCACATAGGTGAGATCTAAACTGCAGACACACGCTACAGTTCTGTGGAGGGGGACTTACGCAGCCTACAACCCCTGATTAACCCCCTACATACTCTCAGGATCTACACCAGTGACTGTAACTGCCCCTAATAGGGGAACTTTATTTCCAAACCTCACACTGGACGCCTCTGAAGGCAAGTCACCTGAGCCCATTTATAACCTATAAACTTCCGGAAATATTAGCTCTGAACTTGGCCTGCCAGGCTTCCTTTCTCCCTTGAGACAAGCAATACCACCATATAGTTCAGAGCCCAAGCTGATAAGTTCCTCAGGGGATTGGGGCCTCAAACTCCACTAACCGCACCACAACAATTTCATATTGGGCCTAGCCAAGTGTTATTGGATCTGCTGGTACAATTAGGGATTCCTAATAAGATACACTCTAGGCAGTGAGGTGACAGAGATACTGAAGCCGTCACCAGACTACTCACTGCTATTTGTTTGAGAACACTCTATTGTAACCTACTCTCTCTTATTGTTAAGATGTTTGAACCTATGCCTTTCTAGTATTAATCACTCTTGTATTGAGAGGCTTTTTACATAGAGATTTGTCTGCAAGCGACCTGTTTATGTCTAACAGTTAACTTATTTGTCACCTACACTCCTGCTGTCCAACTTGTCTCCCGCCTCCCCGCTCCTGACCAGCTTGTCTTGGTGGGTCACATCCCCTATCCTTTTTCCCTTCCTTCGGGTCGTATCCCCTTTACCCCAAGGTGGGATTCAGGTCTCCTTGAAAATCATGTAAAAGTACTGTATAAAAACCTCTCTGAGTGTTTCATCTATATTATCTGGCGTAATCCTTCACATTGTGCTTTCTTACATAGTTCTTACCAAGGCCCAGGTGACATCCCTTCAGGCCCTAGGATACCCATTTTTGCTCCCTATACTCAAGTCTTTAGTCCAGGGTCAAAGTGAAATATTGGCAACCCTGTATCTTAATTAAAAGTTAAGTTTGAACTTCCCCTTTATCCTTTTTAGCCCTATGTTGCATTAAGCAACTAATCCTTTCCCCTCAAATTGTTGCACTAAGCAACTAATCCTCTCCCCTGACATTAGAACAATCTCTACCTAGCCACCTACTTAATTATCATGACCTAGAGGCCCTGACGGGGTGCCACCTAACCCTGCTCTTCAGTAACAATATGTAGAAGTATGGCAATCATACTCTGTAAACTTGCTCTATAAAGGGTAACTTTATTGTGCATATAAATAACTTTTACACCCTCAGGAAATTGGTCTTGGAATCTCCAAAGATGCCTCATACCTCTAGGAGACAGGTGAAGACCCCAATAGCCGCCAAAAAAACAGTTTACAATCATTTTGCTCAGTCTGGAAAGGACACACACACACAGCACAACTTGTGAACAAGTTTCGAAACACCATAACCCAATCTAACTACTATGATGTTTGGAGATCCTTACATCCCAGAGACAGGGACTATACACATTTCTCCCATCCATATAAAACATATACTAGGCTAAATCATATTTTCTGCTCTGCGGAAACTCTGGATTTAGTCAAAATTGCTAAAATATCCTTGTGCCCCTGGTCAGACCATGACTTTGTTATTGTAGACCTTCATTCAACAGAAAAATCCAGCATAAAATCCTCCTGGCACCTCCCTCAACATGTCCTTTTGGATGTTCTGTTTAGAGAGGAACTTAGAAAGGATATTATTTTTTACTCCCAGACAAATGATAACAAGCTAGTCTGTGACGACATACTTTGGGAAGCCGCTCAGGGGTCTCATTATTAGGAGGCAAGCCTATTTGAAAAAACAATCTGGTCTATCCCTGGCTCAAACCCATATCGAGTTATGATGCCTAGAACTTGATAACCGCACTGCACCCTCAACCTCCACCACAGACTAAATTACGAACCTCAGAAACCATATTTGCCAACTTGAATTAAAACACACCCAATATAACCTTCTGGGATTGAGACAACTCTTCTACCACAAAAGTAACAAAGCTGACACCCTCTTAGCCGATAAATTAAGACACAGGACAAGTACCACCCGAATACACCAAATACATTCTGGGAACCAGACTTTTCAATTACCTTCACAAATAGGCACATGTTTTTCAACGTTTTATTCAGAACTATATAATATAGAAAGGACCATAGGACATACATCAGCTACTTCCTCGGCCATTCAAATGTTCCTTGATACCCTGAAATTGCTAACTCTCCTAGAGGAGCACTGTGAATCCCTTACAGCCCCTTTAACACTTAGAGAAATTAAAAGTATTATTAAAAATATGAAAGCTTTTAAAACCCCGGGCCCTGACGGGTTTTCAGCGTTTTTCTACAAAACATATATTAATGATCTCTCACCTTGAAGAGAATTATTGGAAGCTACAATTGTAACCATCCCAAAGCCTTTAAAAAATCCATCCCTTTGTTCCAGTTATAGGCCAATCTCTCTTATAAACTTAGATGTTAAAATCTATCCCAAATTAGCTAATTGCATTTCTCTACTGCTACCCCATCTTATTAACTTAGCTCAAGCGGGGTTAGTGCCCAATTGCGAAGGCCCTAATAACACCAGGCGATTACTTGATATCTTTACTGAATCTACCAGACTTAACAAACCTTTCTCTGTCATCTCTCTAGACGCTGAGAAAGCGTTCGATCGAGTTTGCTGGAGTTACCTATTGGAGGTCCTTAAAACCTTCTGATTCCCAGAGGAAACCCTAATAGCTGTCCAAGCGTTATACTCGGCTCCTACAGCAACAGTCAAAGGTTTAGGCTATCATTCACCCCCATTCTCAATCTCCAATGGAACTAGACAAGGCTGTCCCCTCTCACCCCTATTGTTTGCTTTAGCAACTGAACCCCTAGCAGAAAAAATTAGATCAGACAAACAAATAGATGGAATTACTCTACACGGTAAAAATCATAAAATAGCTCTTTTTGCTGACGATGTCACAATTCTCTCATCAGACCCAATGTCCTCATTCCCTAAACTTAAGGATATTCTTGACTCCTTTGGGAATATGTTCTTCTATAAATTGAATTTATCTAAAACTGAAATTTTCACATGGGGTATCCCTCAAAATGTAGTTCAACACCTCAAATCCCAACATAATGTAAATTTGGTTAATAACTTTGTCACGCACCTAGGAGTCAAGATCTTACATTACATATTGCAGATAATCAAAGACAACTTTCTCCCCCGTTGTCCGAGTTACGTACCCTAAAGGAGCTGTGGGACTATACACACATATCCTGGATAGGGAGACTAACAGCCCTCAAAATGTCTTTCTTGCCTAAAATAACATACCTTTTTAGGTGCCGCCCAGTTAGAATCCCAAGTCATTTGCTTCACCAATTCCAAAGCGAATTTACAATTTTTTTTAGAGTTGATCACAAAATCCTACAGAGCCCTCTTCACTGAGGAGGGATAGCCTCCCCCTCTATTATCCATTATTATGAATGAGCAATGTTAACGCATATCTCACAATGGGGGGCAACAAAATCCCCTAGCAAATGGAAAGTCATAAAGCAGGCCTCCTTTCCGCACCTTACCCACCTACCAGACCTAATTTGAATTCCCCCCCCATAGTCAATACCAAGACAGAGGTCAGACGCAAAAGCAGGTAGTCAGCCAAACCAGGTCAAGAAACACAGGGAGCAGGAACAATGGGAACAATAGCCGGAGTCAGGTACCAGAAAATCAGTCAGCCAAAGACAGGGTCATACACAGAGTAAGGAACAAAATACAGATATGCACTCGGTAGATCTGGAATCATGCAAGGGCGCAGACAGAATGGAATGGGTGATACTTATAAAGTAAACTGGTGTTACATCATAACATAGAGACAGGAAGTTGCTGTAGTTGCAGAGTGATGATGTTCACGAGTTTGCCAACAAGAGGGCATGTGAGAGGAATCACTGCAAGAGAAGCCAGAAAACAGGCCTGCACTCCAAGAAACACAAGGAAGGGTAAGTAACCATGACACTTAATAAAGAATATTCTTATCTATGTATCTATGCTAAACAGAGTTAAAAGCATAGACTTCGATCACAAATTTTCTGTTATTGGTAGAAGATATGAAGTTTTCAATATTGTCAAAATATTGTTCAAGTGAATGCAATACCAAGTGGCTCTCAAGAAAAAGTATTTTTGTTTATTAAGTTCTTATTATCAGGATAGGAAGTCATAATAAATTGGAGACAAATAAAAAGGATATTTGACAGTTCAAGATGTAACAATTGAAGTTATCTCTTTGTACAGAGTCTTATGTAATAATTAACATCTTTAAAATTAACCTCTTATGTTCCAAAACTATTGTTTTATCTGTTAATCGATAGTAATGCCATTTGAGTATGGGCATGATAGGCATAATTTCCAAATTTTAGTTTTGTTTTTTAAAACTAGAAATGATCTTGAACACCATCAAACAAAAAGAAACACCAAACAGTAATGTCTCGTTCATGACAATGTGATTGCAATAAGATATTATGCTTGAAAACACAAAAGTACTGTAATTTAATATCGTGAAAAGAAGAGTATGAAATGAAAAACAAGAAACATTTGGTTGCTAAATAAAGTTTCTAGATGTTGTTGTAGTGATTTTTGGTTTCTCGCAATTGAAGTAGATAGTTTTCTGTATGAGATATCATATATATGGCTAATATAAACAGTTACATGTGTACATTTCAGGACCGGCCATATACTTTAAAAGAGATAAAGAGGGAATTAATGTAGACATATTCATATATACATCAAAATTGGAGTTGTTGGCTATTTACAGTGATTATTGCTCGTGCACAAAATAACACTTTCATTCCAAAAATGTCCTGCAAAATTAGATGAAAGGGGCAGTTTGGCATTTTAGCAAAAGCCTTTAGCTGTCGAATCCGATAAGTGAAAATTTAACCCGAAAAGTTGTTAAAAAGTACTGAGAAATTGGTCTGTAATAAGCTTTAACAAGACTGCCCCATTTTATGTAATCATAAAGGCCCTTTTATCAGTGAGACAATTATGCATTTTCAAGTCTATAAAACAAGGAAAAAAACATTGATTGTGATTGTCTCAGATTTGTAAAAGTGATTATTGGACATTAAAAATAGCAAGATTATGATCAACCCATATTTCACCAAGTAGGGTTACTTTAACAATGAATAAAAGCCCTCTCTGGCAAAATAAGGGGTACATTCATATACAGTTTTGTCATGGGATATGATATTTGAATTATTTCCTAAGCAACAGTTTTGTTTAGTTTAGATTACTCATCCTTAGATTTTGAAAGCGCAAAAAAAAAGAAGAAATAGTTTTGTGATGATTAACAATCACTAATTTATTCTTCACTTCAAAAAGAGCCAAAAGGTATGTTTGTACTTATCAAGAAGACTGCAATGGAAAACTTGCATCATGGGGCTCTCCTATCTCATTTACATGAAAATTATTTTTTTCCTATTAAGAAAATTATAGGGATGAAACTGCATACTTTTAACTTTAAGAAAAAAAGGAAAAAAAAGCAATTTAAATTTGCAGTCTTTATTCCCAACCTGACTTGCAGGTAACTAAAGGCATTTTGAAGCCTTACTGCCTTATAAGACTCTTCTTGAGAAGTGATTTTGACAGCTCAATGTTCTAAGTGTTTCACTTTAAAATTTGATACCTGATCTTTCAGCAAAGTGTCACAACCTCTGTAGAACAGTCTCATTAGAATTGTCTGTGTGACTCTGTGCTGCTAGAAATATTAACACAAAATTGTAGCTGTTTACTTCATCCTTTGAATAATGCATTTCCATATATTGCATAGAATTATTTTGACACATTACTTACAAGAATGTATTCAGTTTTATCTGAACCATTTCTCTTAAAGTGAAGATATCAGATTGGGGTACACCAGCAATGCAGAAAAATTAACTGAAACTTATTTGCCATCCCTTTAAAATATGATTACTTTTAGGGCTAGAATGCAAGTGGAGGGCTAATTTATCATACGCCCGCAAGCGGGTAAAATCACCGTTTGCAGGCACAAGATAAATAAGCAGCCAGATCTCTGGTTAATTTTATAAATGTTCTTCAATTGGCCCAAAATACAGTGGTGTTTATTTTTTAAAAAAATATATAAGAATTGTAGCATATTTCTTTTTTATATAATAACTGCAAGAAGCAGTTATGAGGGCTGAATGTGAAAGCCTTTACATTGTGGTCTATGGGAAATGTGTGTTTCCTGTAAATATATATGTATATGCTTATATACATACAGTCATGGCCAAAAAGATTGTCACCCCTGCATTTCTGTCAGATAATGCATCACTTCGCCGAGAAAATTGTTGCAATTACAAATGTTTAGACATTTTCATGTTTATTTCTTTTGTTTGTATTTGTAGGACACAAAAAGTGGAGAAAAAAAAAGCCAAATTTAACAGATCCCACGCAAAACTCCAAAAATGGACTGGACAAAATTATTGGCACCCTCAATGTAATATTTGGTAGCACACCCCTTGGAGAAAATAACTAAAATCAATAGCTTCCTGTAACCATAAATGAGTTTCTTACACCTCTCTACTGGAATTTTAGACCACTCTTCTTTCGCCAACTGCTCCAGGTCTCTCAGATTGGAAGGGTTCCTTTTCCCAACTGCTGTTTTGAGATCTCTCCACAGGTGTTCTATGGGATTGAGATCTGGACTCATTGCTGGCCAGTCCAGTACTCAGTGGTGCTTATTTTTTTAAAAAATATATAAGAATTGTAGCATATTTCTTTTTTATATAATAACTGCAAGAAGCAGTTATGAGGGCTGAATGTGAAAGCCTTTACATTGTGGTCTATGGGAAATGTGTGTTTCCTGTAAATATATATGTATATGCTTATATACATACAGTCATGGCCAAAAAGATTGTCACCCCTGCATTTCTGTCAGATAATGCATCACTTCGCCGAGAAAATTGTTGCAATTACAAATGTTTAGACATTTTCATGTTTATTTCTTTTGTTTGTATTTGTAGGACACAAAAAGTGGAGAAAAAAAAAGCCAAATTTAACAGATCCCACGCAAAACTCCAAAAATGGACTGGACAAAATTATTGGCACCCTCAATGTAATATTTGGTAGCACACCCCTTGGAGAAAATAACTAAAATCAATAGCTTCCTGTAACCATAAATGAGTTTCTTACACCTCTCTACTGGAATTTTAGACCACTCTTCTTTCGCCAACTGCTCCAGGTCTCTCAGATTGGAAGGGTTCCTTTTCCCAACTGCTGTTTTGAGATCTCTCCACAGGTGTTCTATGGGATTGAGATCTGGACTCATTGCTGGCCAGTCCAGTACTCAGTGGTGCTTATTTTTTTAAAAAATATATAAGAATTGTAGCATATTTCTTTTTTATATAATAACTGCAAGAAGCAGTTATGAGGGCTGAATGTGAAAGCCTTTACATTGTGGTCTATGGGAAATGTGTGTTTCCTGTAAATATATATGTATATGCTTATATACATACAGTCATGGCCAAAAAGATTGTCACCCCTGCATTTCTGTCAGATAATGCATCACTTCGCCGAGAAAATTGTTGCAATTACAAATGTTTAGACATTTTCATGTTTATTTCTTTTGTTTGTATTTGTATGACACAAAAAGTGGAGAAAAAAAAGCCAAATCTAACAGATTCCACGCAAAACTCCAAAAATGTACTGGACAAAATTATTGGCACCCTCAATGTAATATTTGGTAGCACACCCCTTGGAGAAAATAACTGAAATCAATAGCTTCCTGTAACCATAAATGAGTTTCTTACACCTCTCTACTGGAATTTTAGACCACTCGTCTTTCGCCAACTGCTCCAGGTCTCTCAGATTGGAAGGGTTCCTTTTCCCAACTGCTGTTTTGAGATCTCTCCACAGGTGTTCTATGGGATTGAGATCTGGACTCATTGCTGGCCAGTCCAGTACTCTCCCGCGATTTGTTTTAAACCATTTCTGGGTGCTTTTTGACATTTGCTTTGGGTCATTGTCCTTATGTAAGACCCATGACCTCTGACGGAGACCCAACTTTCTGTCACTGGGCCCTACATTGCACAACAGAATTCTTTGGTATTCTTCAAATTTTTTCATGCAATGCACACAGTCAAGACATCCAGTGCCTGAAGCAGCAAATCAACCCAAAAACTTCAGTGAACCTCCACCATTTTTGACTGTACGGACTGTATTCTTTTCTTTAAAAAACTCATTTCTTTTTCTGAAAACAGTAGAATGACGGGCTTTACCAAAAAGCTGTAATTTTGTTTTGTCTGTCCACAGCACATTCTCCCAAAAGGATTCTGGCTTCCTCGGGTATGTTTTGGCAAACTCCAATCTTGCTTTTTTATGTTTCTGTTTCAGCAGTGTGGTCCTCCCGGGTCTACTACCATAGCGTCCCTTTTCATTCAGATGGTGACGTATATTGCGAGCTGACACATTTGTACCCTGTGTCTGAAGGTCAGCTTGAATGTTTCTGGAAGTTGATCAAGGTTCTTTAACCACCATTCGAACAAGCTTTCATTGCAATCTTTGATCAATTTTTTCTCTTCCGTACACATCCAAGGAGATTAGCTACAGTGCCATAGGCTGTAACCTTCTTTACAATGTTGCGCACAGTGAACACAGAAACATAAAGTTCTCTTGAGATGGACTTGTAACCTTGAGACAATCCATGCTTTTCTGCAATTTTTGCTCTCAAATCTTCACACGATTTTTTGCTGTTCTTTCTCTTCTCCATGCTCAGTGTGGAACACAGAGACACAACAGAAAGTTTGAGTAAATTCTCACCATTGGTTGCTGGCTTGATTTTTTTTCTATATTATCAGCACCTGTTAATTGATACAGGTGAGTTAATTACAAATTACAGGAGCATCACAAACTTGGAATGCAATTATTTCTGACAATTTTGCGAAGATGCCAATAATTTTGTCCAGTCCATTTTTGGAGTTTTGTGTTGAATGTGTCAGATGTGGCCTTTTTTCTCCACTTATTTGTGTCATACCAATACAAACAAAATAAATATACATGAAAATGCCTAAATATTTGTAATTGCAACAATTTTCTGGGCAAAGTAGTACATTATCTGATAGAAATGCAGGGGTGCCAATATTTTTGGCCATTACTGTATATATTTATGTGTTATCTATTGTACCAAAATACCACATATGTTTAGAAATATGTATTTATGAATAAATAGAACATATTTTACTATGTAAAGAATATTGGAATGTGAAATATTCATATTTTCATGTTGGGTTAGCACACTTGAGAGTATGCAATCTGGTTTGCGTGCGAGTAGGGTGTTTTTTTTTTTTCTCTATTGACTTTTATGTTGGAATAGGTTGACGCGTGCGATATACTAAGCTCAGCGTTTTTTGCATGCATCGGATTAGCACTCATGCAAAAATACTTGTAATTCCAGGGCAACCTGATGCGCACAAAAAGCTTACTTATAGCTGAGTTAGCACGCAAGCGGGATAGTTAAATACTGCTCCAATTGTAATCTGGCCCAATGTATCTGAAACTGTTAAATAACTTTACAGAAATTATAGTCTATGAACATCTATCCTGTTTCAACATGCAGAAATATTATCCTTTTCGAGAAGTAAAATAACTAACTAAATAGTGAATGATATTAAAAAAACAATATATTTCAATATAGATGTCACTAAGTAAAAAATGATTCCACAAATTAAAATAGAGGAACCAATTTGTATAGCATAGTAGATTAATTTATGTGATTGTGCTTACTGTGACATGCAAATGAACACACACACTATGAAATGTTTTTCAAAGTTGACAGGTCTAACCCTTATAATAATGAGTAAATATTTAGTCAATTGCAAGCTAATTTATTATTTAATAGGAAGTAAATATTTCAGTAACTCATTTATTTGAATAAGAGACAATCTAACCAGATGTAAAATATGACAGAATTATATTATAAAGGAAGAAATACTAATGTTAATGTTGTGGCATTAATAAGGTATCCATGTAACATTTACTGGAATATCTGCATTAATTTTTTTAACTGAAATGCCTAAATCAGTTTTTAAAAAGCTTTATACCAAAAACTGCAAATAACAGATAAGTTAAACATTATATGTTAAATGCTCTTTTTAAAAGGCTTATAACTTTGGAATAATTGGATGAATTTGGCTATAATTTGGTAGTTGACCTCAAACAAGCAGTCACTATACACCCTTGTAGTTGGCTCTGTACTTTAAGACATTTATATGAGAAAATTCTACACTTTTCAATATGAGGCTTTTTACAAATCTTCATGAAATTTTACATGGAAATATATTGAAATATATGGCTAGAGTTAACCTTCTAAGGGCCAGATAACGAGTTACGCGAAAATATGTATAGCTTAAACTAATGCAAAATTTATGCTCAACTGAGCAATACCAGTGCACGCCAATGTGCGCTGGTATTATGAGTTAGGTGCAATGCGAACGAGACAATCTAACCAGATGTAAAATATGACAGAATTATATTATAAAGGAAGAAATACTAATGTTAATGTTGTGGCATTAATAAGGTATCCATGTAACATTTACTGGAATATCTGCATTAATTTTTTTAACTGAAATGCCTAAATCAGTTTTTAAAAAGCTTTATACCAAAAACTGCAAATAACAGATAAGTTAAACATTATATGTTAAATGCTCTTTTTAAAAGGCTTATAACTTTGGAATAATTGGATGAATTTGGCTATAATTTGGTAGTTGACCTCAAACAAGCAGTCACTATACACCCTTGTAGTTGGCTCTGTACTTTAAGACATTTATATGAGAAAATTCTACACTTTTCAATATGAGGCTTTTTACAAATCTTCATGAAATTTTACATGGAAATATATTGAAATATATGGCTAGAGTTAACCTTCTAAGGGCCAGATAACGAGTTACGCGAAAATATGTATAGCTTAAACTAATGCAAAATTTATGCTCAACTGAGCAATACCAGTGCACGCCAATGTGCGCTGGTATTATGAGTTAGGTGCAATGCGAACGAGACAATCTAACCAGATGTAAAATATGACAGAATTATATTATAAAGGAAGAAATACTAATGTTAATGTTGTGGCATTAATAAGGTATCCATGTAACATTTACTGGAATATCTGCATTAATTTTTTTAACTGAAATGCCTAAATCAGTTTTTAAAAAGCTTTATACCAAAAACTGCAAATAACAGATAAGTTAAACATTATATGTTAAATGCTCTTTTTAAAAGGCTTATAACTTTGGAATAATTGGATGAATTTGGCTATAATTTGGTAGTTGACCTCAAACAAGCAGTCACTATACACCCTTGTAGTTGGCTCTGTACTTTAAGACATTTATATGAGAAAATTCTACACTTTTCAATATGAGGCTTTTTACAAATCTTCATGAAATTTTACATGGAAATATATTGAAATATATGGCTAGAGTTAACCTTCTAAGGGCCAGATAACGAGTTACGCGAAAATATGTATAGCTTAAACTAATGCAAAATTTATGCTCAACTGAGCAATACCAGTGCACGCCAATGTGCGCTGGTATTATGAGTTAGGTGCAATGCGAACGCGACCTCGTGTTCGTATTGCACAGAAGCATTGCACTCATGAAAGCACATTTCCAGAGGCTCCAATGGGAGCCTCTTTCTGATGCCATAAAAAATAGCACCGAACCTAAGTGCAGTGAAGGGGGTTAGAAGCACATATATGGGCAGCAATTTTAAATATATATGTATGTGAATATATACATATATATTTATGTGTTAATATGTGTATATACACATGTTGCAAAAGAGAAAGTCCTGTATCGGCTACACATGCACCTCCATCCTCAATACACTAGGAGCTATGCTCATACCCTCCTTGTGACGACAAAAGAGCTGGATACCTCTGCCTTTCTACGCCGGGTAATGTCGGACTGTAGCGTCCCCAACTCCCGTGGAGTCTTCCTTCAGCATATCCCTCTGCTGTCATCTGTCCTCAATGGGGTAGGTGTATCGCTGGTAAGGAATCCAATCACAGCAGCAACAAAGCCGACGGTAACCTGGACAGGCTGGTTGCGATAAAAAGCAAGAAGAGTGGAGATTCCGGTTCGGTAAAACATCAAAGTTTATTGGACAACATTCAAATTTCCAATTGGAGCAAACAACAGCATACAAAGTTCAGAGAAGTGTACACCGGGTGAATTTGCTAGTTTGTGGGCGAGTGATAAATTAGCACTCCACTTGTAATCTAGCCCTATATTTGATTTTAAAAAAACAAGTAGTAAGTCAAAAGATTTTACATTTTAAAGTGGTTATATTTCAATGTTAATAGAATGTAGTAGTGAAGGGGGGCAGAGCCTGCTTCCATTGCGGCAGGACGCGTCTTAGTGAAGCTCTGGGTGCTTGACTTAGATTATTTGATATTTATAGCTGATAAAAGCCTGCTAACTTCTTCTAAACTACATCCCTGATAGCAATTTTCTAGGCAGAATCTTTAAAAAATCCCTGGAGTGGAGAAACTGACTCCGATCTCGCCTATGCTCTTTGGAACAGCTACGCGGTAACTACCACACAGATCTAGAAGCCATCTTGTGCTCTGATGTGATCTAACTACATTGCGGCCTTGAAAGTGGACCCTGTGTGTAATGTTCAGTGTAGGTCTGGGGCTGCTGCACAATACCCTCCCCCCCCAGTTTATGGGGTTATGCAATCCTGTTTTCGGATTGATTTACTATACAGATAACCGACAAAAAGATGGCAATAAATGGCCACGTGCTGCACCACGCAATAGAGAACATGCTTCATGATTGTTATGTACAGATCTGTATACACCTAGAAACAGAATGGAGAGGAGTACTCAATATCAGCTCATCCCAAGGTGAACCGCAACAATCTACGGAAAGAGGCCCTGCTCAACTGGCTTCCTATAAAGAGGAGAATGCAGATGAGACCAGTTTGCTTATACAGGCCCCTACGGAGGACGCTAGTCAAAATAATAGGATGCTAGCAATGCCTTATATATTTGGTCAACCAGAATTTTCTGTTCCGGAGAAGGAGGTAGTTTGCCATGGAGAGATATCTGGTGGGGGAAGGAGTGCTTTAGTTTCAACTAGCCCTATACAGGCAATACATAACCTACAAGTCTGCAGAGAAAATAAAACGTGTAGGCTTAGCAGTGATCCGAGAATTACAGCACATAGGGACGCTGCACGAAATCACATGTCTTGGTTACCCAGGGTGTCGATGAATCAGGAGGCTCTAAAATCGGCAGATTTAGTGATCGCAGCTAGCTCTCCTTTGCCGGATCTAGAGGATAACCTACAGTCAGTGCGATCCTTGATGAGCCATGGGACCGCTCCTCCTGGCCAGTGTCCAGTGATCTGGTTTGTGTCTACTTCACAGCCGCTCTCTGCGGCAATCATTAGGACTGCTTACCGACAACCACTTCTGTACCCTGCTCAGCCCTGCTATGCCTCTACTTCTCCACAGCATAAGAAAGTGGGAGTTGGTTGAACAGACTGAGTGCTCACCTACACCTTGAACACGGGTCTGCTGCAGGCCGGTATTTCTAGATGTCTATGTTTACTGTTTTCTGCAGTTTTACATAATAGTGACCCTAGTCATAGGCATTGCAGTTTTCAACACAGGTCTCCTTATTAACACATTGCATAGTAGCATATCTAGTCCATTCTAATACACCTGGTTTAACCTTCATAATAGATAAATTATTCATCTGATAGTGTTTTTCTTTTAAAATATTTTAACATGTTAAAGCTTAGGTTGTGACTGCAGAATGTACTCTTCTCTATTTATGTGGTGAGTGAATAGGCTACCTTTATGTCATATATAACCCTGTAAGCACTTTTCCATAGTCTGAAACTTATTACCATGAAATATCGCAATAGATGTTTGCTAAGACAACATATCCCATATAAGTCTACTATACTAACATCTGCCTAGAGTGCTATCATTTCTCCTATTTACACCTATAGTAGAAGTGTACACCTCTATGCTTAAAACAAGAATGTGGTTCTTCATCTAAGATATATCCTATTTATTCAGTATAAGCTAGCTACTAAGTCAGCTGTTTACTTTGTGGTCTCTACTAGTTAATAAATCTGTTTACCATATATTCCTAACTAATTCATACAGTTTATATATCCATATGACATATCACAGAGGACAAGGAGGTCCAAGAGTGGCCTCTGATGATGATAAGGGATTAGTTTATTCAAATTTTTTTCCCATAGGTCATTTTATTGAGAAAAATAGGGTACAAGAGGAGCCTATGATGTTGTTAAGGGAACTCTTTTATCTAAACATGATTGAAGGGCTTGTAAATACAATGTTGATAGTTTTAGCAGTTGTTCTCACTGAGAAATATACTTTCTAAATGCCATACAGGTAAATATTATTTAAAGGGACATGAAACCCACATTTTCTCTTTCATGATTTAGAAAGAGAATGCAATTTTAAACATCTTTCTAATTTACTTCTATTATCTCATTTGTTTTATTCTCTTTATATTCTTTGCTGAAAAGCATATCTAGATAGGCTCAGTAGCTGCTGATTGGTTGCTGCACATAGAAGACTCATGTGATTGGCTCACCCATGTGCATTGCTTTTTCTTCAACTAAGGATATCTAAAAAATGAAGCAAAATAAATAATAGAGGTAAATTGTAATGTTTAAATTTGTATTCTCTATCTGAATCATGAAATAAAGATTTTGGGTTTAGTGGCCCTTTAATTGTTGTTATGCTTGCAACTCAATCTGTATATATAATTAACAAGGGTCCAAAAGTGGCCCTGCATACTCATGGTTCATAAGTGACCCCTACTATACCCCCTATTAGTACACGCTACTGTTAAAGGTCCAAGAGAGACCATTAGCTCTTTTAAGGGAATCTTAGGCTCATAAGTCTTGATAACCACAAGAAGGAGTTACCTTTGTTTATTGTACCCCCTTTAAATAAAATATATTTAAAAAAGAGGATATCACAGCTAATAGGTGCCTATTAGAGGCCAAATCTAGCCATATGTTGAGAAATTTAACCTATGTCATACTATAAAGTTAATCCTAATACGTGCATTTCTTACTGTTACTGTTAATTGTGCTGCACTTGCAATATTGCAATAACAATATTTATGTAATTTGCTGTGTGTGCCATTGATCTGTTTGGCACTTTCTTTTTGGAACTCTGTATGTTATATCCTTGATAAAAATATTTAAAAATAAAAGAAAAGAATGTAGTAGTGAAAACAGTCACAACTGAATCTGCTGAGCATGCGCAGCAGGCATTTTCAATACCAGATTGAAATAAGTTTTTATATCAAATTTATTTTCAGAACTAGAGCATAGTATCTTATATCAATACTGTTAGTACATTTTAGAATATTTGCTATGTAGAGTTTTGGATACTGCGATGGTCAGACTGGACCAAACAAGACTGACAATATATATGATTAAAAATCATACAAGATGGTATATTTGGCTCCTAATATATAATAATAATGTAGAGAAAATAACTCATTGTGTAAAAAATAACTCATTTGTTATTTTCTCTACATTTTGGATTTAGTGGAGGATTTTAAACACACTTTTCGCCTCCCCATATTTTAAATTGCTGTTGTGTGTATATATATATATATATATATATATATATATATATTCACATCTTTACACAACAGCTAATAATTGTGAAATAAATTTCAGATTTCTGTAGATACATTCTATTAAGAACATGTATTTAATAAAATACATATTAGTGTATTCAAAATACAGTTGTGAATGCAGTTTAAAGGGACACTAAACACATTTTTTTGTTAATGATTCTGATAGAGCATGCAATTTTAAGCTACTTTCTAATTGACTCCTATTATCAATTTGTCTTCATTCTCTTGCTATCTTTATTTAAAAAGCAGGAATTTTTGGTTGAGAACCTGGGTTATGCTTGTCATTGGTGGGTAAATGTCATCCTCCAATAAACAAGCGCTATCCATGGTGTTGAACCTAAAATGGGCTGGCTGCTAAGATTTACATTCATGATTTTCAAATAAAGATAGCAAGATAACGAAGAAAATTTGATAATAGGAGTAAATTAGAAAGTTGCTTAAAATTGCATGCTCTATCTGAATCGTGAAATAAAAAAATTGGATTCAGTGTCCCTTTAAATAGAGCTTTCACTTAAATTATATTAATTTTTAGAGTATACTGTCCCTTTAAATTAGATTTTTTTTTTTTAAACATACCTAGGTAGACTCCGGAGTAAGTGTTTTCTACTATGAGCTGGCTACTGATTGGTGGCTACACATATATGCCTCTTGTCATTGGCTGACCAGATGTGGTCACCTAGCTCCCAGCTGCTCCTTAATTGGAGCTGGCTTTAACTAATATGCTTTTTAAACTAATTTACAGGAGTTAACTAGACAGTTATGTTAATGCAATTGTGCAATATTAAAATGATCTAACACAGTATTTTCTTTGTGCACTTTTTGTATCCCTTTAAAATAGTATATGATAGATAGAACTCTTCAAAACAGGGCCAATTGAAAATGTTTATACCTTTCAATTTAAAATGTGGTAATTTTACAAACCAAAAACTTATGTCAAGCCATCTAGGTAAAACATATAATTTAGTATCCTAAAACAAAAAGTTATTTTCAACTATTTCCATCATTTTATAACACTACTGGTTGTGCTTGTAATGGAGCAGTATATATATATATATATATATATATATACAGTTAGGCCCATAAATATTTAAACATTGATGAAGATATTGTTTGTTATTTGAACTTTTTAGAAAAAAATTTTTTAGAGGTCAATTTACATTATGAATTTGTGCTTAAAGTGTAGGCTGAGAGCTTTAATTTGAGGGTATTTTACATCCAATTTGGGTGAATTACAGAACTCTTAATATGCAGTCCCCTGTTTTTCAAGGGCTCAATGTTCCCTAATTATTTCATTAACAGTAAAAGGACCATTAAACTTGACATTTCAACAATGCATAAAATGTTTCATTATTGGAAGTAAAACATTATTGCAATATACATGTATTATTTACTTTGCAGCCTTTTGTTGTAAAATACATCTAAAAAATGTGCTTGTTTCACTTTCTCCCAGGGAGGCTAGGGTTAACAGTTTAAGACAATTTATGCAAGCTTTTGTTTAATTTTCCCTCCCTAAGCTTCTATGGTGTCAAATGCTTTTAAAAAGTGGATTATCAGTTTTGCATCAACAATCATGATAGGCAATACATACTTTGCAATTATTATTATTATTATTATCGGTTATTTGTAGAGCACCAACAGATTCCACAGCGCTATAATCAAAGGCAGAGTAAAACAAAACAATTATAGGGATCAAATGGGTAGAGGGCCCTGCCAAGTGTTACACTGTTGTAGTCAGCTCTTAAGAAGGTGATCAACAAACAGCTGGACTCTTAGGCTTACATGCTAAGTGGGTTCAGGGGATAGCAATGGAGGAGAGGAACTGGTATAAAGAAAAGTTAGCGTAGGTTGTATGCATCCCTGAACTGTAGAGTCTTTAGGGAGCGCTTGAAACTTTCAAAACTAGGGGAGAGTCTTGTGAAGCGAGGCAGAGAGTTCCACAAGATGGGAGCCAGTCTGGAGAAGTCCTGTAAACGGGAATGTGAGGAGGTAACAAGAGAGGAGGAGGTCATGAACAGAGCAAAGGGGACGGGAGGGAGAGTATCTGGAGACAAGGTCTGAGATATAGGGGGAGCAGTGCAGTTGAGGGCTTTGTATGTCAGAGTGAGAATTTTGTGTTTGATTCTAGAGGCAAGAGGAAGCCAGTGAAGGGATTGGCAGAGAGGTGCAGCAGATGAAGAGCAACGTGTAACGAAGATGAGCCTGGCAGAGGCATTCATTATGGATTGTAAAGGAGCTAGGCGGCAGGTGGGGAGACCAGAAAGGACAGAGTTGCAGTAATCGAGGCGGGAACGAATGAGAGAGTGGATTAAAATCTTAGTTGTGTCTTGTGTAAGGAAGTGTCTAATTTTAGAGATGTTTTTGAGGTGGTAGTGGCAGGCTTTAGCCAAGGACTGAATGTGAGGAGTGAAAGAAAGATCTGAGTCAAATGTGACCCCGAGACATCGGGCATGCGGGGTAGGAGTAATGATGGATTTATCGACCGTTATAGAGAGATTGGGGGTGGAGATTTTAAAAGAAGGGGGGAAATAAGGAGCTCAGTACTTTGCAATAGTTGATTCAGTGCAAAAACCCCTTAAGGGAATACAAGAGTTCTGGCTACCACAGTCTGCACATGTGCAAACAGAGTTTGTGCTGATTATGAATATTAGTTTGTGATTGGTTAGCAGGGGTTCTTTTGTGCTGGACGACAGGGAAATCAGTGAAAAGAATAAACATAAAACAACATACTCATTTGACAAAATAAAGCTGCAGCTTTCAATGCAAAATTATATTTATATATGAAGGTTTATAATAATGCAGTTTACAATTTGTGTTTAGTGTCCCTTTAAACAGATAAAAGGTCTGCAGTTGATTCCAAATGCAGAATTTCCATTTAGAATCCATTGCTGTGAACTCTTAGGGGTCAATTTATCAAGCTACAGAGGACAGGGGCGTACATATCCTGTACTCCACAGCTCACCTCTGACAGGCTGAATTCCGCTGCTGGAACTCAGCATTACACAAGAATGCTATTTTGCACTCTTGTGAAACACCACCCCCTGCTCAGACGAGACTGGGGAGATTGAAATTCTCAACCTAAGAGGTGGAGAAGAGATTAGGGAAGCAACAGTCTGATAACCGCTGCTTCAAAAATATGGACTACAGGTTCTCTTGTGAGAACCTGTTGTCGTTGGGTGGCGAAGCCTTTGATAAATCAACTCCTTAATATGAGGTCCAAAGAGCTGTCAATTCAAGTAAAGCAGGTGATTAGAATGAAGAAAAAAAACATCAGAGAGATACTAGAAATGTTAAAAGGTGTCCAAATCAACAATTTGGCCATTTTTAAAATTAAAGAATGCCCTTTTGAGCTCATCCACACCAAAGTGCCCGGACAACTACAGAAGACAACTGTATTGAATAATCTCAAAATTCTTTCCTTGGTTAAATAAAAACCCTTCATAACATTTAGCAAAGCCAAGAACGGAAAGCTCTACAGTCAAAAAAAGATTTTATAAAAATAATTACAGAGGGTTTACCACAAAACTATGAAGGCCATATTAGACTTTTCCAGAAAACATCTCCCTAGTTCTGGAACAATATTCTTTAGACAGATGAAACTAAGATTAACCAGCACCAAAATGATGTTGAAGAGAGAGAGTAGAGAGAAGTGAAGGAACAGCCTATGAAGCATACAACATCATCTGTGAAACATGGTAGAGGCAGTGTTATTGTATAGGCATGTATGGCCGCCAATTGAAATGGGTCACTGGCGTTTATTGATCACATGACTGCTGATGAATTCTGAAGTGTATAAAGGTATACTAATACTATCTGCACAGATTCAGCAAATAGTGCAAAACCAACTGCATTTCACATTACAGGTGGAAAATGACCTAAAACATAATGAAAAAGCAACCAAAATGTTTAAAGGAAAAAAAGTAGAATGTTCTTCAATGGCCAAATCAGTCACCATGCCACCAACCCAATTGAATATGCATTTCACTTGCAGAAAACAAAACCGAAGGAAAAGAGACCCACACAAAAAAAGCATCATCTTCAGTAAGGGTTTAGCAAGCATCACTAGGGAGGAAACAGAGAAATTGGTGATATCCTTGAGTTCAAGACTTCAGGCTGACATTTACTGCAAAGGATTTTATTTATGTTTATGATCATTTCATATCGGATTATGTTAGCTTGTCCAATTAGATTAAAAGTCTTTAAAAAAATAAAGGGGGCTATGTATCAAAATTGTTGTAATCTGGAACAGTTCATATAATAGTTTTGGATTAAAGCTGAAAGTCTTCTTTTCAATTACATCTTGATTTCAAATCCATTGTGGTGGTGTACAGAGCAAATATTTTAATTATGTTGTCACTGTCCAAATACATATGGACCTAACTGTAAAATTTAGACCTTACAGTCATTATTATCCTTATCAACATATTTATGGAGCTAGTGAGTGAAAGTAACAGTGATTTTTCTTTCTGAGGTTCTTTTTTCATTTGCATGCTTAATTTCAAAAAGTGGGTATTTAAATGACCTACTTACTGGTAGCTGCGTTTGTGAGAATATATATATATATATACACACATACATACATATACTTTCACATATGACTCAGCATCATGGGGCCGAAACGTTGGAATATGTTACAATAAAGAAATTAAAATAAGAACACTGAGCTGAGTCATATGTGAGAGTATCTATACTTGATGGAAGCTCAATGAACTGAACTAAGAGTGCAAGTATATATATTGAGAATATCAATTTATTACATTTGTTATATAATCTCTGCAAATTTATTTTGGTAATTCCAAAAAAGTTTTGTTTTAGCACTCCCACAGCTGAGTATATCACTGAAGGAGTTGTTTATATCAATCCTTGAAAGTAGAGAAAAGGGAGCATTTGCATTCCAGATGGAGATGGGAGCAATGATTTATGTATGTGTACTCTATAGCTAAACAAAATTCAGCTTGCTTTGCAGTTTTACGCAAGCAAAAGAATATATCACAAAACAATTAATTTATCATTTATCAAATAAGATGGTTACTAGTTGGCTAATAACCATTATGTTTGCTATGCCGTTAATTGCTGTAAACTTTTTTTCCATTTGAAATATGAAAAAGACACAGTGGTTGGGATATTTTATGGATTTACACTATTGTTTTTTTCTGTCTTTACTGTATAAAGGATTGGACAAATGACTGGGATCTAATGTTTAACACAGCAAAGTGTAAAATTATGCATTAAGGAAAGAATAATCCAAACGTTAATTACAGACTTTACTGACTATTACAAATGAAGAACGAGACTTGGGAATTATTATTTCAGATGATTTAAAATGTATTAAACAATGTAGTATTGCAGCGAGTAAGGCCAGCAGAATGCTTGCTTTTATTGGTAGAGGTATTTGCAGCAGAAATAGTAAGGTTCTTATTCCACTTTATAGATCATTAGTTAGGCCTCGTCTTGAGTATTGTGTGCAGTTCTGGAGACCATATCTTCAGAAGGATATTAACAAACTTGAATCTGTGCAAAGGAGGGCTACCAAAATGGTACATGGTCTAAAAAATAAAACTTACCAGGATAGGCTCAATGACCTAAATATGTATAGCTTAGAGGAGAGAAGGGAAAGAGGTGATATGATAGCAACTTTCTAGTATATTAAAGGGCTTAGTAAAGCTGAGGCTGTAAGTATTTTACATAAAAATAAAAATTCAAAAACAAGGGGTCATCATGATCTCAAGCTGAAGGGTAGTAGATTCAGGAGTAATTTGAGGAAGGTCTTCTTTACAGAAAGAGTGATTGAATCATGGAATAAACTTCCACAAGAGGTAGTAATGACAAACACTGTGGGGGACTATAAGAATGCCTGGGACAAGCATAAGGCTATCTTACAAACTAGATAAGTTCATACTTTTAGGAAATATCGGGCAGACTTGCTGGGCTACAATTCTGCTAGTAAGTCAGCTGTTTGTTTTTTGTTTTTTTACAAAGCTGATTAGCCACCTTGACCTGTGCAAGTTTATTGTAGAGAATGACTTTAAAGGTGACTTCAATTTTAAATATTTTTCTCAAAGTCTTCTATTTCAAGCAACAGTGCATATATTTGCTGACGGCGCATACTTGCATGGTTGTGAATAAATCCAACTGTGTTAGACCTATGTAAACTGTGGTTTAAGTTTCTGATGCAACCCTAGCTGGAACCAAAATTTATATGTGACAACCCTTGATGTCTTGTTTTTTTATCCACATCATAATTCTGTTGATATAAAGATTGATTTATTAGGTTAAATATTCTATCAATTAACAAAGAGAACTAGAATTTGTATTCTCAATAATACCTACTTGCCATCTGTACAATCAAAGTTTTATACTGACCCTTAAGTCATATTTTTTTCAGATTGCAAGCTTTTTGTCAATATTTAAACTAATCAAAAAGCAGATATCACCTTAGAACTGTTTCTTTCTTTTTTTTTTTCTTTTAGCAAAGTAGCAGTGTGAAATGTCTGCAGTATTGACAAGGAGAGTCATCCAGTAAGGTTAAATCTACAGCAATTTAGAAGTATAGTCTATCTTGGTACAGCAAAAAAAATATTTTCTGAACAACTCTATATAATCTATTTCTTTTCACAATGTTCTATTTCATATCACAATACTTGCTAAAATGTGATTTCTTATCTAAATATTTGACATGTTCCCAGAAATCCACTTGTTCTACTACAACACATGCAGAAAATGTAGACAGGAACATAAAAGAGAAAATATGGTAATGTAATGAAGAATATTAGCTCATTTGCGTTCTGTGGTACCCTGCTGTTCCATTTGGTGTGATTAGGGGTTTCTCCAGGTAAATTAACATATGTCTGCTGTCTGAAGATAGAGATATATAGCAAACACAAAAGAAGCATATGGTTAGCAATACAAAGGGACATAAAAGTACATTCTAAAAACAATTGCAAATGACTGCAGTCATTACAATATATGCTGTAAAAATATTACCTTAGAAAACAGATTGTTTTTAATGTAAGTTTGATCCACCCAGGTCTTATAGAGTTAGCTATTTAAATACCTGTACAGGAGAAGTTTATTGAACTAGGATTACCTCTGTGCACGTGAGCAGATCACCTGTGATGTCATCAGCATAATCATATACATGGGGCAATGCATGTTCGCTAATTGTGCCAGCACTAGAAGCGGAATACTGAGTGCACTTGGCTACTGGGTGTGAGGAATGAGAATCACAGTCACCTGGAAATATGTTTAATAGGGTAAAGCATTTTACATTGTAAAGAGAAATCTGTATTTCCTTATATAATTCACCTGCTTGACCTTGGTTTTTGGAAATGGATTGTGTGGTTTTAAAGAAAAAATGGGTAATTTAATTGCTCTCAATAGAGATTAGTGGATGTTCTTTTATGGCTGTATTAACTGTATACTGGCTGTAGGCTTCCAGGCCAATATACATCGGGATTCACTTTTATTGGGTAATGAAAAGCATTATGGGCAGCTGAAACTTCAGCATTTGCAATTGTTGCATTTAGACAGGTTAGTACTTCTGTTTTTAAGAAATTAAGGGCTAGATTACAAGTGGAATGCTAAATGGGCAAATGTGCTTGTTTGTGGACACGCAATAAATAACCAGCCATTACAAGTGGCTGGTTATTAATATCGCAAGCTCGCGGTAGCAATTAGCAATTATAAAATTAACCAGAGATTAAATCTCTGGTTAATTTTTATAAATGTGCCCCAAATGGCACTAAAATACAGTGGTGTTTAAAAATTTAGCATTTTTATTTTTTAATAAAATAACTGCACTAGGCAGATTTTGGGGGTTAAGGTTGTGTGTTCCCAGTAAATATATATGTATATGCTTATATACATATATATTTATGTGTTAATATGTGTATATACACATAACACAAATATATATGTATATAAGCATATATATTTACAATTTGCTGCCATAACTGCCTAGCTTACCGCCTTTATGGCACTACTTGGAGCCTATGGAAGCTTGCTCTTGTGAGTGCAGAGTTTTCCAGCAACTGCTGTCAACTTGTAATACCAGCACACTTTAGCGTGCGCTGGTATTACTCAGTGGGGCGCAAATATCGTTTTCACAAATCTGGCCCAAAACTGTTTAATGATGGCATTTTTTATATATTCGCTTTTAAACAAACACACTGAGGATATAAATTGCATGTAAGTTTGTACAGTGCATGGAAGACGTATATTTTAATGTTTTTAATAATGTTGTATGTTAAATAGTCGGAACTAATTAAGGCACACGCAGGGTAAAGCACAAAACATTTTGATTATTAAAGCTTAAAGCTATTAGCTGGTTTAGCTGGTTTAGCGGTTTAAATAATCTAATTTCTAAATACTTTATTCTGATTCTAATTTTACATCTTAGAGATTTATGAGTCTGCCATATTACTTCTATGTGAGCAAGCGCTATGTGTTAACAATAAGTACAATATCCCTTTAAATTGTAAGCATCATGTGGTATCAACACCTGGGGACACAGGTGTATTTAAGGGGTAAGATTACCTTACACTTTATGTCCATGAATAAGGCAGGGGGCCATATATGCTTGGGATCTAAGCTTGTGTTTTTTTATTTCTCTTTTACTATTAAAGAACTTTGCATTACCTTGAAGCTTGCTGGCATTTGTTTCTATATTATTAAAGCTTGAAAGATAATATTTTTTGGAAGTAACAAAAGTATTTCTGCATATGTTGACACTGGCATAATTATTACTTGGGGCATTTTATTTTTTGCCACCTCACATTTTAACACAGCCTAAGACTTTCAGGCCCAATTATCAAGCTCCGTACGGAGCTTTAAGGGCCGTATTTCTGGCGAGTCTTCAGACTCGCCAGAAACACAACTTATGAAGCAGCGGTCTAAAGACCGCTGCTCTGAGCAGGCGGACAGGAATCGCCGGAAATCAACCCGATCGAATACGATCGTGTTGATTGACACCTCCCTGCTGGCGGCCAATTGGCCGCGAGTCAGCAGGGGGCAGCGTTGCACCAGCAGCTCTTGTGAGCTGCTGGTGCAATGTTAAATGCGGAGAGCGTATTGCTCTCCGCATTTAGCGAGGTCTTGCGGACCTGATCCGCAGTGTCGGATCAGGTCCGCAAGACCTTTGATAAATTGGGGCCTTTCAGCCATGTCCTGAATATGGGAAATGTTGAGTATAGCATGTCAATAATGTATGGTAATTCAACGTTTGTATATCAATAGTGTAACTTTCTTTATTAATATTATTTATTTATAAAATTTATTTATTTATAAAATATTTTACCAGGAAGAATACATTGAGATTTCTCTCATTTTCAAGTATGTCCATATTGTTAATATGTTATTTCTATTATGGTGTATTCATTAGGCGTGTCAACAGGTAACTGGCAAATCTGGACACCCATCATATTTAAATTACCTATAGACTAAAATGATCCATTAGCTATAATTCAATGTGAGCATCCAAGCCTCTTACTAAATATGGGGGAAGGAGTTCAAGCAAGATATCATTTTACACCAATTTTTCATTGATACAGCACTTGGCAAGTGTTTTATAACCTTATCATTAACATGATTACTAGGGGTGGAAAAATGTTTGTACTTTGACTTTTAAATTGCAGAATGAATGATCCCTTTGAAAGCTGCTCATCAAATATTTCAATAGAGCAAATGTTAATATTTGAATAATGTTCGTAATAACCAACATTTGAATATCAAATGCAATAGTTGTATATTGAATGTTAACATGAGATGTAAAATGTAATAGTAAAAGATTTAAATGTAACATTTGAATATTGCATTGTCACTATAGCGCACAAATGTTTTCTTACAAGTATAATATGTACAAATCAAGATTTAAAAAAGCCAATAAGTCAAAGGTTTTCCAAATATGCTTACCATGTACCACATGCTTGGCCACTTGGGATCATTGAAATAAGTGGATTGGGTATTAGTTTGTTTATAATCCCTCTTTATCCTCCTTTTAACCACCTGCTGTTGTATCCACTCCACCTGCCAACAAGAAAACATTTGTTATGTTTGAAAACACAGTGATTATCAAGAAAGTGTAAAATCTTGGACCATTTCCTACTACTTGCAAGAAACATATAAACAACTTTGTATTTAACCCGGGCAAACAATCCTACAGTTACTATAAACTTATGATGACCAACCCGTATCCTACCAGTGCCGGCACATCAGGCCTTCAAGTCCTCAGAAGGGCTGCATGATACATTTAACCCTTTTACTGGATCCAAATAAAAATACAGCATTTTCTTATTGCACATTGCAATTAACCCTCACAAAGGGATTAAACCACTAGTAAAAATGAGCTCTAGAATGGTAATACACTACTGGTCCTGAACTGAACAATCAGTCAATCAGGGGTGTCCATCATCAGCTGCGTTCAGCTCAGAACTGACAGGGGTTAAACACAAAGTTCTGTGCAAGTAATAATGTAAAAATAAAATGCTCTAGCACATAAAAACAAAACCTTAACTTGTTGTTGTAATAAGATTAAAAGATTAATTCCATGTAATGCAATAAAATAAATACTGACAAAATGTAGTCTTTTTGCAATGAAATAATAAATACATTTACAAGCAGGTTTTAGAATTCAAAAGCAGGTAGACACAGACAACTATTTTCTGCATGTAGATATGTTTAGCATAAGCT
This sequence comes from Bombina bombina, assembly GCF_027579735.1. Lineage (NCBI taxonomy): Eukaryota > Metazoa > Chordata > Amphibia > Anura > Bombinatoridae > Bombina > Bombina bombina. The sequence goes on from NC_069500.1 coordinate 587,300,066, forward strand.
GTTTTACAAAACCTTAACTGACATTATAGTGCAACAAGTTTCTGATTATATATATATATATAAATAAGACAGACAAATGGGTATCCACTGGGGATAAACACATAGTGCTGCAGGGTTGCTATTCTATAATTACATGCTCTCAAAAATAAAGAGTATATAATTTCTGCACTATAGTGTCCCTTTAAAGACAGAAGGCCCAAATCATTATTTTATATTTGATATTTAGAGATTAATTTAGAGAAATTATTATCTATGTGAACCCGTTAACTACTTCAGAAGTTATTTAAAAAGAGGTAGCAACTTCACAGCAGTCAAAAAGAAGAAAAAAACATAATTTTAGCAGTGTGATTATTTGGCATGATTCACTCAATTAAACTTTCAGAAGCTGTATTGTCTGAACTGGATGTATTTTTCAAAGAATAAAAACGCTGCACACCAGCGCCCAGAACAGTGAGGTTGAAAATAATGGGCAAAGTAAATCTCAAGGGCAAATGAGCTTTTGAAACTATGTTTCTGCCCAAAGGCATTCTACCTCTTTAGATGTTCAGAATTAAAGACAAATTGAAGCACGCAAAAAAAAAAAAAAAATCTTACGGAAAGCAGTGGCATCTAACATATTTTGCTTTCATATTAAGGCCCCTTTAAAGGCAAAGGTTCAAAATAATTTTTCCAACCAATGTTTTATATTTTGTATTAAGGTAAAACTAGTTTGTCATTTTATTGAACCAGGTCAGCAGCTCAAATGTTATCAGATATAATTATAGGTAAATTCACAATAACACCTATCTATATTATTTTATATCATATATTATTTATCATATTTTTTTTTTTATTATTTATATCACTCACTAATATTTATTATTAATATTAAATATTATATATTATTATATCATATATATATATATATTTTTATTATAGATGTTTATGTATATGTATATATATATATATGTATATGTATATATATATATCATGTATTTATTTAACACTTTTATATCAATCACAGTTAGATACATCAAGAATAGCACTTAGCTGTTCCAATACCACTTAGCACTATGGATCACCTTAGATAATGGATATTTAAAATTAACCACATGTATTATTATATATAATTTTGGGCTGCTAACTGTTTGCCATTGATATCTCATTATGGTATGGTGGTTCATATTGAGAACGGGAATGATATGGTCAATATACTACTATATGCAGCGTTTATGGCACTGCTTTCTGACTAACAGTGAGAACTAACGCCCCTTATAGAATAAGCCAATAGCCAATCCTATCAATATGATCACACTAACCTATCAACAACAGCGCTCCTACACGCATTACGTGTAGTTGAATATGGCTATGGTTTCCATGGCAATATTAACAACATGCGCACTAGCGCAGCACACATGCGCACCAGCGCATCATACACGCCATTTAGAAATTTAGCCGGCGGCCTCAAACAAAACAAAGTAAGTGATCTCTTATTAAAATACAAAATTATAAATACAAAATTGACTAATGGTAAAGTATCGCTGGGGTAGATATTCGCCCGCTATGTAAAATCGCAAGTTTGCGTATTAATAGATCAAAAAGCTGGATTCTTAGGTTATAAAACAAATGCCTAAAAAAAAGTACATCTATTTATATGTTATATTTATATTGGGGCTTCGATAGGGAAGGATGATATTTTTAAAAAAAAACAAAGAGTCAAATAAACATTAGAACAAACCTGACCATGATGTAGGATACACTCAGTGTAGATAAGACATAGAATTAGAAACAGTAACTATTTTTGACTAAGCAGTTTAATATATATTCTATTGGTTTTAAAGGATAATGCGAATCATTACAATTGTGTATATATGTATGCTGTTTTAACCAATTTTTGACACTGCAAACTATGATATGCAATGTTTGATTTAACCTATGCATTGAAAATTATGATGTGCACTGTTTTATAACATACATTATTGTGTCTACATTTGTTGATAAAACATATCAGTAGCTAGGATACTGATGATGTCACAGATCACTCCCACAACAAGTGTTACCAATTATGTTAATTGGTTTGTTTAGGAATATATAGCAAGTGTTTGTAAACTATTTTTATTATGCCTGAAGAAACAGTCTGAGACTGAGAAACGCGTCGCAATCTATGCATATTTTATTAAAGTGATTTTAACTTTTACTAAAAACACTTGCTGCCTTTGAATTGGTTATTATCCAAGGATACGACTGACCTATAGACCATCTAGAGGACATTGTATGCTGTATACCATGGTTATAAGTCTGTTGGGTGACTGAATTAATCCCAGCCTGTCTCTATAGCATCATTGGAGATGCTCCATCAAATGTGAGTTTAAACTTTATATAATTATCTGGTGTGGAATCACTCTAGCCATACAATACTAGGCCATATAGGCTTTTTTGTGCTTCTTATCTTACACAGCACCTGTAAAAATTCGGGAGGTCGGTCTGCTGGGTGACTGTTATAGATCCCAGACTGTGCCATTTGCACCAACTGAGGTGCTTCATCACATGTGAGTGTAATTATTTAGCAATACCTACCACTCTTTGGAACCTACAATATTGGGCCATGTGGCGCATCTGTCTCTGTTTGATAATCAATAGAGAGCGTCAATTCTATTTTTTTTTTTTTTTTTTTTTTTTAATAAAGAGTGAAAATGTTAAAGGGACAGTAAAGTAATAAATATTTTTTATAGTTTAGAAAGGGTGCACAATTTAAAAAAAGAATCAGTTTACTTCTATTATTTGATTACTTAGTTCACTTTGCTTTCTTTGTTGTAGAGTAAACCTATGTTGGCTGAAGAATAATATGCACATGACTCTAGGGTCCGGTTGATCAAAAACTTGTTGGCATGGAGACAAATCATGGAAAATCTTTGGGGGCTTTTTATGAGCATTAAGGGCTGGATTTATAAATCAAGTGTAGACATATTTGCCCCTGTCCGCCCCTGCTCTCCTCTGGCGGGCAGCAATCCGCTGCCCAAATTTAACATTGCACACTGGCAATATTTTGTGCTCACATGCAACCCTGCCCACGCACAGCCAATCACGCGCGGGAAGGAGCTGTTAATATCCCCCGTCGGACGAGCCCGGGGAGATTGAACTTCTCCACCTAAGAGGAAAAGAAGAGGGTTTGATAAACCGCTGCTTTTGAGAACCTGCAGTTGAAGGGAGGAGAAGGGCTTGATAAATCGAGCCCTAAATGGTATTGTAGGTATCTCTTCTTCACACCCAGAGCCTGCATTACTAGATAAACAGTTATTAAACTACAATTTGTCTTTCTAAAAGTATTTTAGGGACCTTGCAGTAATGCCAAGACTTAGATAATCTCGCCAGTGTGGAGAGCTTTAGATCATTGTCCCTATGGCAGCAGTGTATGATTTAAAAAAATGTTGTTGCAAACACTGCTGCCACAGAGTGCTAAAGACACATGCACGCTCCTGAGATACTATCAGTCTACCTAGGTTTACTCTTCAAGGGCGAGATTACATATATGGCGCAGGCTTCAGCATAACTGCTGAAACCTGCGTCGCCCGTAATTTCCCCTCGCACATCGGGGGAATCACATAAACCCTGCCGGCAGTTCATAAAGTGCCGTAAGTCGGATAAACTAGTGATGTCCAAAAATGTGAGTAAATACAAATTTCTGAAACAAGAAGAACAGGAGCGCACAAACGCAGAGAAAAAAAAACGCAGATCAATATTACACTTTTAACCCCTTAATGACCGGACCATTTTTCAATTTTCTTACCCTTAATGACAATGGCTATTTTTACATTTCTGCAGTGTTTGCGTTTAGCTGAAATTTTCCTCTTACTCATTTACTGTACCCACGTATATTATATACCGTTTTTCTCACCATTAAATGGACTTTCTAAAGATACCATTATTTTCATCATATCTTATAATTTACTATAAAAAAATATATAAAATATGAGGAAAAAATTGAAAAAAACACACTTTTTCTAACTTAGACCCCCAAAATCTGTTACACATCTACAACCACCAAATAACACCCATTCTAAATAGTTTCTAAATTTTGTCCTGAGTTTAGAAATACCCAATGGTTACATGTTGTTTGCTTTTTTTGCAAGTTATAGAGCAAAAATACAAGTAGCACTTTGCTATTTCCAAACCACTTTTTTTCAAAATGAGCGCTAGTTACATTGGAACCCTGATATCTTTCAGAAATCCCTGACTATCCATTGACATGTATATATTTTTTTTTAGAAGACATCCCAAAGTATTGATCTAGGCCAATTTTGGTATATTTCATGCCACCATTTCACTGCCAAATGCGATCAAATAAAAAAAATTGTTGACTTTTTCACAAATTTTTTCACAAACTTTAGGTTTCTCGCTGAATTTATTTACAAACAACTTGTGCAATTATAGCATAAATGGTTGTAAATACTTCTCTGGGATCCCCTTTGTTCAGAAATAGCAGACATATATGGCTTTGGCGTTGCTTTTTGGTAATTAGAAGGCTGCTAAATGCTGCTGCACACCACACGTGTATTATGCCCAGCAGTGAAGGGGTTAATTAAGGAGCTTGTAGGGAGCGTTTAGGTTTAATTTTAGCTTTAGTGTAGTGTAGTAGACAACCCAAATTATTGATCTAGGCCCATTTTGGTATATTTCATGCCACCATTTCACCACCAAATACGATCCAATAAAAAAAACTGTAAAATATTTCAAAATTTTAGGTTTCTCACTGAAATTATTTACAAACAGCTTGTGCAATTATGGCACACATGGTTGTAAATGCTTCTCTGGGACCCCCTTTGTTCAGAAATAGCAGACATATATGGCTTTGGCGTTGCTTTTTCGTAATAATAAGGCCGTTAAATGCTGCTGCGCACCACACTTGTAATATGCCTAACAGTTAAGGGGTTAATTAGGTAGCTTGTAGGGTTAATTTTTAGCTTTAGTGTAGAGATCAGCCTCCCACCTGACACATCCCACCCCCTGATCCCCCCCTGACCCCCCTCAAACAGCTCTCTTCCCTCCCCCACCTCACAATTGTCACCGCCATCTTAAGTACTGGCAGAAAGTCTGCCAGTACTGAAATAAAAATTATTTTTTTATTTTTTTTATTTTTTTCATATAGTCTGCAGTGATGGATCCCCCCTTACCCCACAACCTCCCTGATCCCCCCCCCATACATCTCTCTAACCCTCCCCCTCTTCCTATTTGCCGCCATCTTGGGTACTGGCAGCTGTCTGCCAGTACCCAATTTGCCCCCCAAAATAGTTTTTATTAACTTTTTTTATATAAAACCTTTGTTTTCTGTAGTGTAGCTGGCCCCCCTAAATAATCTACTTCCCTCCCCCTCCCAGATCCCTTACTAAACAATAGAGCTCCCCCTGCATCGGTCTCTGTATTTTTTTATTTTTTTTACTAGCGGTCATTTTACTAGAGTGGCCCTTTCTGCATCGGTGGGTAAAATAGGGGATTGCAGTGAAGCCTCAATATTGAGGCATCACTACAATCCCTTGTAAGCAGCTGGAAGCGATCATGATCGCTCCCAGCACTTCTAACAACAGAGGACGTACCAGGTACGTCAATTGTCATTAAGGGGAGTTTTTCCAATGACGTACCTGGTAAGTCCTCTGTCATTAAGGGGTTAATGTTGATCTTGAAAAAAGAATCACATTCACACTATATAAAATATAAAACAGCACGATATACACAGCAAGTATAAAATAACGGCAAACCCGCTTCAGCGTCTTCTCTCAGTCGGACCAAGCATTAAGTCAGCGCATTCGGCACCAGATGAGCAGGGTGTGTCCCCCAAATTTGTCCAATCAAATGGTCCTTGAACGCTTTATCGTTATTTCATTGGCTGACAAGTTGGGGGTGTGTATCGGCCAACACTGCTTGTGTTATACATAACACGCTGAAGATTTCACCCAGTCAATGCAACTTAAATTATTGTTAAGTATACACACACCTTGTGGGTGAACAAATCTTGATGCAAGTATCTTGCTGAAACCTCAGATCCTCAGCCCATGTACTTGCCAGTTAATAGCAATACTATGGCCTCACTGGATCCAACAAATTAAAATATTTTTTCTCTCCACTCGACGTACGTTTCGTTCATCAAATGGAACTTTTTCAAGAGTGATTTAAAAGCACTTCCTTCCTGTCTTTTATAGGCAGAGAGGGAAGTGCTCGTTAACTGTCATAACTGCCTAAGTTCTTTGCCTTATCCTTTGTATAGCTGTGTCTTTTCACACTTACATAACTCCTCCCCAACAAGCAGTTTAAATTTCCCTCCTACTCATACCAAATTGCTTGATTGTTGAATCCAGCTTCTCACCCTCTAACCTCCTTGCAACCTTTGAGACAGACGCTGCTCACCTCTCTACCAAACACAGGACCGGAACCGGCAAGCGGTGACGTCACACGCCATCGCACACGCTGCAATTTTCCCAAACTCTGCAGGGGAACTTCGCTCTGTCCGGACAGACCTCACCCTTTACTACTACTAGTAAGTCTCAAAAGCGCTTCCTTCATACTCATACCGCAGTAACTTATGAATATTCAGTAATTACTCCTGACATGTCTCAGAATCTTAGTTAGGTTTCCTTCATATTTAAACGCTCTAATACTACCTATATTCTTATTTGTTCAGTCTCAATACCTAAGTACTGCCTAAATCTCATTAGCTCTATTTGTTGCCTTAATTTGTACAACTATGTCTGCTGCCAAATATGATCAGATATGGTCTGTCTAAAACTTTAACTTGCAATTGCATGTTGTTATATGTGGGAACCAGTTTGTCAATACTGAGTGGGGCTATACGCTCTGAGGTCTCAGCCATTGTCACACCTATCCTAATAATAAAAGTGAACTGTATCTAATGATTCTGAACCTTGCTGCCTTCCCTCACCTACACAGAATCACTGATACTTTCACAACACTCCTAAGCCTGCAGTTGTGGTCCTAAAAATTCCCTCTCTCCTTTACAGGGGTGAGATTACCTTCCACAGGCTGACAATAACAATCAAGCCTTACTATGGACCCAGCAGCCTTATTATCTCATGTAGAGAAATTAACTCAAACTGTAGATAACCTTACAACAGGGTTAAATACACTACAATTAGAAAACTCTGCCCTAAAGCAATACATCAATGAAAAAATTGATACCCTCACTACACGTATTAGTTCTAGTGAACCCCAACCTAATCCTCCACAAACATTCAGTGGTATTCGTTCAGAATTTAGGGAATTCAAAAACTCATGTTCCTTATATTTCCAATTAAAACCCAAAACATACTTCAATGATCATTTGAAGGTTCTCACCACAATCTCCTATCTGCGTGGCGAACCACGTATATGGGCAAATTTGTTTTTTGAGACCAATGACCCATTGCTGTACTCATTTGATCAGTTTTTTAAAGCAATGGGACAGCTTTATGATGATCCCTACAAACAGCTGTCTGCTGAGACAGCAATGAGGTCTCTGAGACAACATAAAAGGCCTGTGGAGGACTACATCGCAGAGTTTAAGAAATGGTCCCCTGATACACAGTGGAATGACCTTTCTTTGCGCAATCAATTCCGCCTAGGCCTCTCAGATACTCTCAAGGATGAGCTAGCCAGACAACCCCTCCCAGAGACTTTAGAACTCCTAATAGATGCTAGCATCACATTAGATAGACGCATCAGAGAGAGACGCTCAGAAAAGTCACACTTAGAAACATCCACTAAACATACAGTTACTACTCTGCTTCCACCTAAGACAACTACAAAAGCCTCTGAAATCCCTATGGAACTCGGTTTCATCAGAGGTCCATTAACTCTACAGGAAAAATTAAGAAGAAAAGCTTTAGATCTCTGTATGTATTGTGGAGGGATCGATCACTCTGTAAAGGACTGCTCTCAATTACAGCGTAGGAAGGGTAAGATGAACACCACTAGTATATGTTTATCTGCTAAACAAACACAATCTAATCATTGCTCCCTTCCTATCTTATTACAGTGGGATCAGCAAAGACTCAACTCACAAGCAATCCTTGACTCTGGTGCCAGCCACAATTATATAGATTACCAATTCACTACTGTAAATAAAATTCCACTAGTTAAGAAAATGGTGCCTAGTGTACTTCGTTTTATTGATGGTAAGGAAATTACATCAGGACCCATCTTATACCACACCATACCTTTAAGGCTCACCACACATGACCAACACACAGAGTTTCTTACTTTTGATGTTATACCCTCACCTCTATATCCCATTATACTTGGTATCAGTTGGTTTAAACAACACGATCCCACTATACAATGGTCAACTTCACAAGTCATCTTTGATTCTCCTTATTGTAAAAATTTGTGTCTCCATCATGAACAAATTTTACTTGATGTTCCTTTACAAATCCCCAAGGAATACATAACATTCGCTGATGTCTTTGACAAAAAAGAATCAGAGAATCTACCCCCTCATAGGGTTTATGACTGCCCTATAGATCTCCTACCAGGTGTTGATATACCTTACGGCCATATATTTCCCCTCTCTGATCCTGAGTTACAACATCTGAAAACTTATTTGGCAGATAATTTGAAGAAAGGCTTTATACGTCCTTCCACCTCCCCAGCTGGGGCTGGTATCTTTTTTGTTAAAAATAAAGATCAATCCCTAAGACCCATTATTGATTACAGAGAGTTAAACAAGCGTACAATAAAAAACCGCTATCCACTGCCTTTAATTCCTCAACTCCTTGATAGATTACAAAATGCTACTATATACACTAAATTGGATCTAAGAGGGGCTTACAACTTGGTACGTATCAAGGAGGGTCATGAATGGCTTACAGCATTCCGTACACGTTACGGCCTTTTTGAATATACTGTGATGCCATTTGGCCTCTGTAATGCCCCGGCTACCTTTCAGTACTTTATAAATGATATTTTCAAGGATTTTTTGGATTTATTTATGGTAATATATTTGGATGACATACTCATATTCTCTACCTCACTTACTGAACACATCAAACATGTCACCCTAGTATTAACACGGTTACGAGAGAACTCTCTTTATGTTAAACTAGAAAAATGCTTATTTCACTCCAAAGAAATTAAATTTCTAGGTTATATTGTATCACCCCAAGGTATCCAGATGGATAATGATAAGATATCGGTAATTCAAAATTGGCCTTCCCCAAAAAGTAAAAAGGATATACAAAGGTTCATGGGTTTCGCCAATTTCTACAGAAAGTTTATTAAAAATTTTGCTGACTTGACAAGACCATTAACTAACTTGACCAAATCTGACACACACTTCAGATGGAACGATGATTTAGAAGAAATATTCAACTTCTTAAAAAAAGCTTTCACTACGGCCCCTATCCTCCAATTCCCTAATTCTGAGTTGCAGTACATCTTGGAAGTGGATGCATCTAATTATGCTTTAGGAGCAATCCTCTCACAGAGGCAGACTCCAAAAGATCCTCTGCACCCTGTTGCCTTCTATTCACGTATTCTTAATTCAGCTGAAATAAACTACCCAATAGGTGATAAAGAACTGTTAGCAATCAAAACATCATTGGAACAATGGAGACACCTTCTGGAAGGGACCCTTCTTCCAATCTTGATTTACACGGATCACAAAAATCTAGAATACCTACAATCTAATAGGACTCTTAGCGCACGACAGGTCCGATGGAACCTATTCTTGGCTAGATTTAATTATCTTATCACCTACCGTCCTGCAAACAAGAACAAGAAGGCTGATGCCCTTTCAAGACACTTGGTGGACCAAGTGTCACATCCAAACCTTTCACCCCTAATTCCTCTTGACAGATTCTTAGCTTTAACTACAGAACAAAACATTCAGTTCAAATCAGCACAACAGGCTGACTCAAATAAACCATTACAGGTCTTGGATTTACACTCGGATGGGTTGTATTATTATCAACAACAAATCTATGTACCCAACAGTCTCAGAGCAACAGTCTTAAAAACTTTACATGATTCTCCATCTGCTGGACACATGGGCATAAAGAAAACTCAAGAATTAGTCTCCAGATTCTTTTGGTGGCCTACCTGCCTCTCCGATGTTGAGGATTACGTTAAAACCTGCTTAATCTGCGAAACTACAAAAAAAGGGAGGACTCCCCCTTACGGAAAATTGATCCCATTACCGACTCCTGACCGTCCTTGGAAGGACATAGCAATCGACTACATAGTCGACCTACCTATTTCTGAAAGGAATAACACCATATTAGTAGTCGTAGACCTATTTAGTAAAATGGCACATTTCGTGCCCTACCATAAGCTGCCAACTTCTTCTGAAACCATTTCCTTAATGATCCATCATATATTCAAGTATCACGGACTCCCGAATAGTATCACCTCAGATAGGGGAACTCAATTCACCAGCCAATTCTGGAAACAACTTTGTCACTCATTGGGTATTTCTAGACGTCTCAGTACCTCTTTCCATCCCCAAACTAATGGCCAGACTGAAAGGACAAACCAGTGCATTGAACAATATTTAAGATGTTTCATTTCAGCTAAACAAGATACCTGGACCCAACTACTACCATACGCAGAATTCGCCTTCAACAATTCCGTCCATTCCTCTACAAAGTTCACACCGTTCTTCATTAATTATGGTTTCCATCCTTCTTTTGAATGGGATTCTATGGACAGCAACAGCTGTCCTGTTGTGAATGACCTCATCAACACTATTAGTGAATCTTTTTCACTAACTGCTGAAAATATTCGCATCGCCAAGGATCGCTATAAATTCCATTTTGATAAAAAAAGGATTTCCTCGCCTAAATATAGAGTAGGTGACTACGTTTGGTTATCAACACGTAATCTACATTTACCCCTTCCTTCCAGGAAATTATCTTCCAGCTTCATTGGACCATTTCCCATCATAAAAATTGTGAATATGAACGCTGTTACCCTCGCATTACCAGCAAATTTGAAATCCCATCCTACCTTTCATGTGTCTCTCCTCAAGCCTTATAGACAACTTCGTCACCATGATCCTTCTATTCCTCTACTTCCTCATCTACAGGATGCCACCCTGGAGTATGAGGTACAGGATGTCTTGGACTCCCGACGCTTTCGAGGGCAGCTTCAGTATCTGGTCCATTGGAAGGGCTACCCTGATTCGGAGGACTCCTGGGAACCGGCTTCCAATCTCTCTGCCCCCCGATTGGTGGCCAGGTTCCATGAACGTTATCCTGATCGTCCTGGACTCGATCCCCGGAGTTGATCATTGGGGGGGGGGTCCTGTCATAACTGCCTAAGTTCTTTGCCTTATCCTTTGTATAGCTGTGTCTTTTCACACTTACATAACTCCTCGCCAACAAGCAGTTTAAATTTCCCTCCTACTCATACCAAATTGCTTGATTGTTGAATCCAGCTTCTCACCCTCTAACCTCCTTGCAACCTTTGAGACAGACGCTGCTCACCTCTCTACCAAACACAGGACCGGAACCGGCAAGCGGTGACGTCACACGCCATCGCACACGCTGCAATTTTCCCAAACTCTGCAGGGGAACTTCGCTCTGTCCGGACAGACCTCACCCTTTACTACTACTAGTAAGTCTCAAAAGCGCTTCCTTCATACTCATACCGCAGTAACTTATGAATATTCAGTAATTACTCCTGACATGTCTCAGAATCTTAGTTAGGTTTCCTTCATATTTAAACGCTCTAATACTACCTATATTCTTATTTGTTCAGTCTCAATACCTAAGTACTGCCTAAATCTCATTAGCTCTATTTGTTGCCTTAATTTGTACAACTATGTCTGCTGCCAAATATGATCAGATATGGTCTGTCTAAAACTTTAACTTGCAATTGCATGTTGTTATATGTGGGAACCAGTTTGTCAATACTGAGTGGGGCTATACGCTCTGAGGTCTCAGCCATTGTCACACCTATCCTAATAATAAAAGTGAACTGTATCTAATGATTCTGAACCTTGCTGCCTTCCCTCACCTACACAGAATCACTGATACTTTCACAACACTCCTAAGCCTGCAGTTGTGGTCCTAAAAATTCCCTCTCTCCTTTACAGGGGTGAGATTACCTTCCACAGGCTGACAATAACATTTAACCTTCAAGTACAACAGGGCTATACTTAAAAAAGCAATAGATAATACAGTACATAAAGTCCTATACTTTGTAAAATTGATAATAAACAGTGTAAAAAACTAAAACAGCCTACATAATGACAATTGTTAAACAATCATTTGATAGTAATATAAAAAATATTAAAAATATTAAAAATATGTATACTCATATGTATCTCCATTCCACCAAAAATTCATTTTAAATGTAGATGTTACAACCATTTGTGAGCATAGAGATCAATAAATTAATACAAATATTACATCAGTAACTATCCATATATATACATTTTATAGGAATAAATTGATTGTCAAAGAGATTCAAATACTCTAAAGTTATACATATCCTAAGTCCCTACAGGTTGCCCTGCTTAGAGTTAAACACATATGAACATCCATAAAAATCAAACAGCGAATCATGTCAAAAAAGCCTGGATGTCCAAATCAACATTCATCCCATTGAGGTAGAGACAATCCAGTTTCTTGATCCAATACGTTTCACGCTGTCTGAGCTTTAATAATCTATTGGTGTCCCAAATGTCAGGAGGAATCCACTCTATGATTTTAATTTCTAAACCTTGGGGGTCTTTATGGTGGACTAGTTTAAAATGTTGGGAAACATTGTGGGTTTCCAAACAATTTTCTATGTTCTTAAGATGTTCCCTAAATTGATACTTTATTTTTCTTTTCGTTCTACCTACATAGATAAGATTACACTTACATTTCAGATGGTATACAACATATGTACTCATGCACGTACATCTGTTACATGGTTTTCTATAGATTATTGTATGATTAGGTGCTATATGCGGGCACATTATTCAATCCTTGGTTTTACATCTATGGGTTCACAATATATTCCCCCAATCTGATATCTTTATAGGGTTTTTTTTTCTCAGTTTACTTGGTGCTAGAAAGTTCTTCAAATCCTTATTTTTCGTAAACAGAATTTCGGGTCTATCACCTATAGATTTTTTCAGAATTGGATCAAGTTGTAGAACTTTCCAATGTCTATTAATTATACCCTTAATTTTATAATGCTGACTGCTATATTTAGTAATAAATTTAGGGTTTGAATTATCTGTTGAGGCTCTTTTCTTACTTCTTGATTTTTCGAATAGCAATTTCCTATCTATTAGATCTACTTTCTCCTTCATTTTAATTAAATGGTGTTTATTATATCTCTTATCTTCAAATCTAGTGAGTATTTCTGACCCCTGATTAAAATCTGGATTATTCGTACAATTACGTTTGATACGCTGATACTGGACAAACAGAATGTTGTTCTTCCATTGTTTCAAGTGGCCACTTCGTGCATCTAGTAATCCATTCCTATCAGTGTCCTTTCTAAAGTTTTTAACTACCACTTCATTTGAATCGATAAATAAAGTGAGGTCCAGAAAGTTAATGTGTGTTTGAGAATGTGAATAAGTGAATTTAAAGTTAAAATTATTTTTATTCATGTGTCCCACCAATTCCTGTATTCTATTCGGTTACATATGGATGTTGGCAGAGAATGGATTATTATTCCATATATATTTATCTTCATAATTAGACATATCAAGGTTCGCATATGAAGGGGCAAACGTAGTCCCCATAGCTGTTCCCTGTACTTGTCTATAAAACCTATTTTCAAATAAAAAATAGTTGTGGGACAAAATGAACCTTATGGATTCCGTTAGAAATTTAGTGTGTACCAGTGATAAATTTCTATTCAAACATTCCTCCCCTATTACTGATACCCCTTTATCATGGGGGATACTAGTGTACAGGGCGGACACATCACATGTGACCCAACAAAATTTGGGTTTCCACTTCTGTCCTTCAAATTTGTTAATAACGTCTACTGTATCCATAAGGTATGATGGTGTAGTCTTAACCATGGGTTGTAGATAGTAATCGATATACTTGGACATGTTATCACATAGTGACCCAATACCTGATACTATTGGTCTCCCCGGGGGTACCTTAGCATTTTTATGGATTTTGGGGAGGTGGTAAAAACATGCCACTTTGGGATATACTTCATACAGATAATTAAACTCATTTTGGTTCAAAATACCCTCCTGTTTTGCTACATACAGGTGATTAAACAATTCCTTCTTATAATTAGAAGTCGGACTGAAGGTTAAAGGCAAATATGTATCTTTGTCATCTAATAGTTTATACGCTTCTTTTAGATAATCTTGTCTATTCTGCACGACATTCTGCCCCCTCCCTTATCAGCACACCGGTACACCACCTCCATATCATTTGTGAGAGTTTTAAGAGACATTCTTTCTCCTTTTGTGAGATTGTCATTTTTACATCTATTATTAGAGAATAATTTATTAATATCCTCACATACCAATTTGTTAAAGGTCTTAATATATTAACTCTGCATGTTCTAGGGGTAAAAAATGGACTTTCTTTTTAATGGACAGTGTGCTACTCTTTCTAATTCTTCCTCATGAATTGACATATTTAACAATTCTTCATCTGTAACACTATTGGACAAAAATTGAGTTCCATTTTCATTATACAAATGTTCTAGATTTGTTAATGTGTGTACATCCTCTTCATTTAAAAGAGCATTAGTTGACACTTTGGTTTTATCGTAATACCTTTTTAAGGTTAATTTTCTAATGTATCTTTGAACATCTATAAATAAGTCAAAATGGTTAGATTGAGCAATAGGGGCAAAATTTAAACCTCTAGAAAGTAGTTTAATCTCATCATCACTAAAGATTTTATCCGAGAGGTTAAAAATTAACTTATATCCCCTTTCTAATTTCAGTTTTTTTTCTGTTCCTTTTTTAGTTGTTTGATGCCCCCTCTAGTGCCTCTGTATCGTCTAACATGCGTTTTTGTTTTCTTGGGGTACCTATGGCATTTATTGGTGCCCCTCCCTATTCCGGTCTGTTTCCCTGTTGTCTCCATGGGGGAGTCCCTAAAAAAATGACCTATATTTTGGTTATCCTCTCTGTGTACATTTGGGGACCAAAATTTGACTCATGCTCTCTATAATGCCTTTTATTTTTAGCTTTTGTCCCCTGCTGGTGCCACTTAGGGCTATTCATTCCCTGTCCCCCTTGTATTGGATTACCTTCTGTGAAAAATCTATTCTGAGTTTTTCTGTTTTTATAATCTGTATTAATATTATCATGAGTATTTCCTATCCTCCTGTCATCTCCACTGTTACCGTAGGTACCCCCCTTTTGGTAGTGATTCTGACGTGTGTGTTCCCATGGTTTCATTTGACCTTTATTTTTATTATTGCTATTTGTATTCATATCCCTATTCTTATTTTTATTTTTATAAAGGGAATTTCTTATTACAATTGGCTTTTTGATTGTCAGTATTGATGCTTTCATGAGTTCCCTGTGTGGTTATATATACATATATATATATATATATATATATATATATATATATATATATATATATATATATATAGGGGTTCGTATCTGGCCATATGTATAGTTAGACATATTTACCCTCCTTTTTAAATTATTAATATCATGTTCTTTGTCCTCAGAAATTTCCTGTTGTTTATAAGTATAAACTCTATTATTTTTAAAATCTTCTAGATCTCTCCTCAATTTTTTAAGTTTATTGTTTTCTAAATCTTTGGCGTAGGTATTAATTTTAGCCTGTACATTGTCATTAAATTCTTTCCATTTAGCTATGCTTTTATAGGGTTGCATTTTTTCTATTACATCATCTATTTGTATCTTAAGATTTTCCAGTCTGGTTTCCCTATATTTAATTAATATCTTGATTAGGGTAATGGAGCATTTATGCAAGGCTTGCTCCCATTCCGTCTGGAATTCCATTTCACCCAGTTTGAAGGCTGGAAATTTGAAAATCCTAAGTCCTCTTGGTATTACATCATGAATTATGTAATTGTCCAAGAGAACCAAGTCCTGCCACTCCTTGGCATCCTTACATAACAGTTTCTCTAATTCTCTAAACAAATTAAAAGGGTTATCCATTGACCCAACCTCTAAATTGCCATTTAATACATTTGTTGATCTTTGTCTGTTATACCTAAATGTATTATCCCCAAACTTATTATTATCCCTTGTATCTGTATCCACCTCAAAACTACCTGTTGGGGTAAAAAAAAAAAAAATCCTAACTCTAAGCCCCAAATAGGTACTCACCATTACTGAAGTCAGCGGAGAAGGTCCTCTTCCAAGTGGCGGTGAAGTCTTCTTGGAGCCGGCGACATCTTCTATCTTCATCCAGGACCAAGCCGGGGTGGAGATCATCTGAAGACCGGCGACCACAGAGCCATGGAGCGTGGAGGATCCTCTTCAAATCAGCTAATAGGATTTCAGAAGCTCTCCTCCGATTTTTTTTTTTTTTAGATTAGAGATTTTGGGCACTAAAAAAAAGAGCTGAATGCCATTTTAAGGGCAGTAAAAGAGCTGAATGCCTTTTTAAGGGCAATGGCCATACAAATGCCCCTTTAGGGGCAATGGGTAGTTTAGGATTTTTTTAGTGTTAGTTTTTTTAATTTTGGTGGGTGGGGGTTTTACTGTTAGAGGGGGGACTTAGTATTTTTTTTAATGCAAAAGAGCTGTTTAACTTAGGGCAATGCCCTAAAAAAAAAGCCCTTTTAGTAATAGATTACGGGATTTTTTATTTTGGGGGACTTTTTTATTTTCATAGGAATTAGGTTTAATTTTTTTATTTTTGATAATTTGGTTTATTATTTTCTGTAATGTTAGACTTTTTTAATTTTAGATTATTTTAATTTAATCTTAGGTTTGTTTGTTTTTTAAGTGCTGTTAGGATTTTTTATTTTAATTGTAATTTAGTATTTTATTATTTTATGTAATTTGGGGTCAATTTAGGGGCTGCTAGGGGGCTTAGTAATTAAATTAGGTTTATTGCAATGAAGAGGTTTGGCGTTTAGGGGTTAATAGATTAATTAGGTTTATTGTGATGTGGGTTAATGGCAGATTACGGGTTAATATTTTAATTGGGTTAATTGCGATGTGGGTGAATGGCGGATTAGGGGTTAATAGTTTATTATGTAGATTGCGATGTGTGTGAATGGTTGGATTAGGGGTTAATAGTTTTATTAGGTAGATTGCAATATGGGTGAATGGCGGATTAGGGGTTAATAGTTTTATTAGTTATTGCGTGGGGGGTTGGCAGTTGACAGGTAGATATTGTGCATGTGTTAAGTGTTTGTTAATATTTTTAGGCAGTTAAGATGCTCACATATTCAGCGCAAGGCTTGCTGCGCCGGCCTATGTGTGGCAAGGTGAAAATGGAGTAAAATTCCTCCATTTTTGCTGCGTAAGTCCTTGCGCTGAATATGCGATAACTGTTTGCGATGCGGTTCCATGTTAGCTTATGGGAGTAGAATTAGAGGGCGACATGTAAAATATATGCGTCACATTTATATGCACGCTGTATATGTGATACAAAAACCTGCGTAAAAACCAGCGTCGCCGGCTTTTGCGGGCGACACCGCATATGTAATCTTGCCCCAAGAAAGGATACCAAGAGAACAAAGCAAATTTGATAACAGAATTAAATTGAAAAGTGTTTTTTTTTATTGCATGTTCTATCTGAACCATGAAAGTTTAATTTTGACTTTATTGTTCCTTTAATAATTAAGGATAACTAGCATGTAATTGATATTTAATTCACTGATTATATTATTCTCCTACTTGTTTTGTGACTGATACTATTACACTGACAGGTCGAACCTTTGCCGTCTGATTATTCAAGTACAGTTTTTTACATGCTAAAGAAAACCAAGGTCAATAAGTATCTGAGTAAGCCGAGAAGTTAAACCACAATGTAAAACTTTACATAAAATACAGCAATTTGAAAAGTTTATTGGGTATTGCCATCTTGTAAGATGCAAGATTCAGGCTATGAGGTTTCATCTAAAGAAACAAGGTGCATGTCTCAAATCATGCCTCTAGAAATGTAGGGAAGCACAAGGCTAAAGCGTGGCCGACCGTGCTACATGTAACCTTACAATCTAGGGCAGTATTTTTCAGTTCCATTCCTCAGGACCCACTAAATAGCCAACATATAATTATATCTAAATGTAGTTAATCATACTGATTTGGTTAGCCAATCAGAACAAGCATTTGCACAAAGCCATCAATAATCAGCCCTATCCTACTAAACAGCAGCTCAGGAGTGCAATTTGCACACAACAGTAACTATGCGCTTAACCCACCCCTTTCTGAAGTGACAAAATTCTCTAAAGAATACGAGCATTTTAGTATTTCATCAGAATGTCCCATTAATTCAATATATCTGTTTCTACACCTTTGTGTACATTTGTTATGTATGTTACTAATTTGGAAGTATACATTTATTTTTATTCTGGTTTCTATAATTTCCTAAATGTTTTCATAAGCCCAAAAATTGAAAATTTTTATTGGACCCTCACATGAAAAGGTTGGACACCTATGCTATAGGTCACTGTTATAATTGATAGACAGAAATTAGCCTTCACAGTAGCTGATCATGAAGTATTCACTGGCAGAACTCTGCCTTGTTCTTATTTTTCATCATTATGGCAGCCGATCAGTCTATTCCTTTATCTGGAAAATGAATACAACTTTAGAAAGGAATGATGAGCAACATATGTATTGATTTATGGTCTCCAATGCTCAGTCAGTTATGGATAAGGAGATTCAGCTGGTTACTGAGGTGAAAGCAAATTTACAAAAGTGGTCAAATCATATCTGGTTGAAATGTCCTGTTATTTATCCTTTCCTTTATAATTAATCCTATGTCTAACAAAAAAGGTCTGACTCTGTACACATTGCAGTTGTATGGCATAGGGTTGCCATATTACCACTTAAAAAAAAGGACACATGAAAATACATAGGGCTAGAATACAAGTGGAGCGGTAAATTATCACATGCCTGCAAACAGGCAAATTTGCCCGTTTGCGGGCACACAATAATTAACCAGCTATAACAAGTGGCTGGATATTACTACCGCAAGCTCGCGGTAGCAATTAGTGTTCAAAAAATTAACCAGAGATCAGATCTATAGATAATTTAAAAAAAAAAAGTGCCCCAAATGCCCTCAAAATAGAGGGCATTACAGTTTTTTATTAAAAAAAAAAGGAGCATATTTTTTTTTAATAAAAAATAACTGCACTAGGCAACATTGGGGCTTTATAGTTAGTGGGAGTGGGGGGTTAGAAAAACAAAGGGCACTGAAAAGTGCCTTTACATTGTGGTAATTTAACTTGTACAGTACACTTATGCTCAAAAGCTTGACACAACAGCTGTATGAATACGCAAATCATTGCTTGCTCCCATTATTAAACATCTGCAGTGCATCTGTTATTAAAGACATATACATGTTGTCTGTGAGGATTAAAAAAGAAAAAAACTATACTGTACATGAATTCACCAATTAGATTAGCCATACCCTAGGGCAGTGGTTTCAAACCACTACAGCTCTAGAATGCCTTATGGAACAAGAACCACAAGCAGCTACCAAATAACCAATAACCCTTACAGAAACTGCCGGCGCCTAAGGAAAAAAGCATCAAATCTCCAGTTAAAGTCTAACCCGCCTCCCAAAAATAAACCTGACACGTCATAACCCCTATATCCGCCATCAAACCCACATCAGAACTAATAATAAAAGTATTAACCCCTAAACCGACAACCCCCCACAAGGCAATATGCCTAATTAAACTATTAAACGCTAATCTGCCATTTACACACATCGCAAATTACCTAATTAAAGTACTAACCCCTAAATCCGCCAACATCGCAAACTACCTATTAAAACTGAATAATGCTGAATGCCATTTTAAGGGCCATGTCCATACAATTGCCCCTTTAGGGGCAATGAGTAGTTTAGGATTTTTTAGTGTTAGTTTTTTTTATTTTGGGGGGTTTGGTGGGTGAGGGGGTTTTACTGTTAGAGGGCTTAGTATTTTTTTTAAGGAAAAGAGCTGTTTAACTTAGGGCAATGCCCTACAAAAGGCCCTTTTAAGGGCTATTGGTAGTTTAGTATTAGATTAGGGGGTGTTTTTATTTGGGGGGGCTTTTTTAGTTTTATAGGGATTAGGTTTATTTTTTTTATTTTTGATAATTTGGTTTATCATTTTATGTAATGACTTTTTTTGTAATCTTAGATTCATTTAAACTTATTTTTTTATTTTTAAGTAATGTTAGCTTTTTTATTTTAATTGTAACTTAGTATTTTTTAATTTAGGTAATTGGGGTTAATTTAGGGGGTGTTAGGTTAGGGGGCTTAGTTATTTAGTTGGTTATTTGCATTTTAGGGGATTGGCGGATTAGGGGTTAATAGTTTTTGTTAGGTTTATCGTGTTGTGGGTTAATGGCGGATTAGGGGTTAATATACTTTACTAGGTTTATTGTGATGTGGGTTAATGGCGGATTAGGGGTTAATATACTTTACTAGGTTTATTGCGATGTGGGTTAATGGCGGATTAGGGGTTAATATACTTTAATAGGTTTATTGTGATGTGGGGTTAATGGCGGATTAGGGGTTAATATACTTTATTAGTTTATTGCGGTGGGGGATTGCGGTTGACAGGTAGATAGATATTGTTCATGTGTTAGGTGTTAGTTAATATTTTCAGGCAATTACGGTGCTCACATACTCAGCACAAGTTTTGCTGCGCCTGCCTATGTGTGGCAAGGTGAAAATGGATTAAAATTTCTCCATATTTGCCGCGTAAGTCCTTGCACTGCATATGTGATACCGATTTGTGACGCAGTTCTATGTTAGCTTATGGGAGTAAAAATTGCGGCCGATGGGTGAAATATACATGCAGCATTTATATGCGGCGCTGTATATGTGATACCAAAACCACGTAAAAAAAACGATGTTGCCGGCTTTTGCGGGCGACGCAGCATATGTAATTTTGCCCCTTGTGGATCCTCTGACAGGACAAAGTGGAACATGAGGATGAAACCGAACAAAATATAACAGGTAATAAAACATCAAAAAATCCCAGCCACTGAGTCTTAGAATCAAGAAGTTTTTATTCTTCAACAAAGGATATGATCAAATTGATCTTTCACAAAATGTAATCATAAGGTACCATCAGGTGTAAGTTCACTCAGATCCACACATACCCCATCCACCAAACACATCCGTATCCAACCAGACAAGAAAACAACAAACGTCAAAATAAACATCAGAAAAATAAAAAAAGTGTATTATCACTCCCAGGGCGTCCCCAGGGAGTGAATTTTGACACCACCCACTCAGGACCTAATAGGATTAAGAACCATGAAGAGTGTCCACTGGATCCGTAACTCTGTAATATTATATGGACAAAAAGTGTCTCGTACTGTTTCCACAACAGTACGAGACACTTTTTGTCCATATAATATTACAGAGTTACGGATCCAGTGGACACTCTTCATGGTTCTTAATCCTATTAGGTCCTGAGTGGGTGGTGTCAAAATTCACTCCCTGGGACGCCCTGGGAGTGATAATACACTTTTTTTATTTTTCTGATGTTTATTTTGACGTTTGTTGTTTTCTTGTCTGGTTGGATACGGATGTGTTTGGTGGATGGGGTATGTGTGGATCTGAGTGAACTTACACCTGATGGTACCTTATGATTACATTTTGTGAAAGATCAATTTGATCATATCCTTTGTTGAAGAATAAAAACTTCTTGATTCTAAGACTCAGTGGCTGGGATTTTTTGATGTTTTATTATTATTATATAGTCTGTGACCGGACTTTATCCCGTGCCTGAGCATACTAACTAGAAAGGGTGGTGCGGTCACACTTTATCGCATTTATAAAATATAACAGGTGTTTTCTATGTGTCCGACAATGATCCCGGTGTACTGGCTACAAAGGAGGTGGGGAAGCACATAGTAGTTTTTTTCTTATTTTTGTTTATACTCAGATTGCTACATTCATTAAACAGAAGTATATTGAACCATAATGCTCTATAAATCTTACTAGAAAACATAATTTATGTAAGAACTTACCTGATAAATTCATTTCTTTCATATTAACAAGAGTCCATGAGCTAGTGACGTATGGGATATACATTCCTCCTGGTAGGAATGTATATCCCATACGTCACTAGCTCATGGACTCTTGTTAATTACATGAAAGAAATGCTGCTGCACAATTGCACCTAGAATACCACACTTCTTGGTTCACAGTATAGTTCATCTGAATATCCATGTAAAGTGGTTTAGTCACAGGGTTTTTATATTGAAAAGCACTAATCCACTTGCTAAGTGCTTTCAAATGCTTGGAGGAAATTTGACAACTCAATAGGATTTTTCTACTCCTAAAATTCTTGACCTCTTATTTAGTGGCTTAACTTACATGTTTGTTTTTGTTTTTTTTAAATGTTAAAGTTTTGAGAAAGATCTGTTCACATGGTTCTAAACAAAATAGCTTCCCGGTTTAATAAAAAATCTCAAATATAAGGGGGAACTTGCAAGCATCAGTCATGATTTGCCATAATAGTGAGCAGGGCCGTCTTTAATATTGACTGGACCCTGGGCAAACATTTTCTTGGACCCCCACCCCATGCAATTTCGCTCTCCACCCCAACATCCCTAAAAACAACTAAATCAATTTATTTTATCAAAATGAAAAAATTAATTGCCAAGGATTCTAAGTCTAACCCTAAAAGGTTCTTTAAGTACATAAATAGCAAAAAATCTAAGAAGGATAATATAGGTACATTAAAATGCATGGAGGGTAGCATGATAAATAATGACAGGGAGAAGGCTGAGGTACTAAACCAGTTTTTTTCTTCAGTATACACAAGAGAGGAACCATTGAATCATACTTTGGAACAGAATAGAACATGCCAGTCCATACCACTAACTGGGTTTTGTTTAGAGGATATCAGGAAAAAAACTGGGAAAATATTAAGGTAAATAAAACTCCAGGCCCAGATGGAATACACCCAAGGCTGTTAAGGGAACTTAGCACTGTTATAGACAAACCTTTACTCTTAATTTTAAAGACTCATTATCCTCAGGCATGGTACCCCAGGATTGGCGTAAAGCTGATGTGGTGCCACTCTTCAAAAAGGGAAGCAGGGATGATCCAGGAAGCTATAGACCAGTTACTCTGACATCAATAGTGGGGAAGATATTTGAAGGGATTATAAGGGATTATATTGATGAGCATATTCGTGTAAACAAGATTATGAGTTCTAATCAGCATGGCTTTAGGAGAAATAGATCATGTCAAACTAATCTAATTCGATTCTACGATGAAGTAAGTAAAAATATAGATAAAGGGGAATCAGTTGATGTGATATACTTAGATTTTGCAAAGGCATTTGATACAGTGCCACATGAGAGATTAATGCACAAAATTAAGGACTGGGAATAGCTGAAAATGTTAGCTCATGGATAAATAACTGGATAAAAGATAGGGAGCAACGAGTAGCAGTAAATGGATCATACTCAGATTGGACAAAGGTAATCAGTGGCGTCCCCCAGGGATCAGTACTGGGCCCTGTTCTTTTTAATATTTTTATAAATGACTTGGAGCAAGGATTAAATAGTGACATCTCTATTTTTGCAGATGATACTAAGTTAAGTAAGGTCATAAGGTCAGAGCAGGACGAACTCTCTTTACAAAGGGATTTGCTAAAAATAGAACTATGGGCAAGTGAATGGAAAATGAGATTTAATACGGAAAAATGCAAGGTTCTACATTTTGGAAGTAAAAATAAGCAGGCTACGTATTTTTTAAATGGGACAAGACTTAGCCAAACACAGGAGGAAAGGGATTTGGGAGTAGTAATAGATAACAAGCTAAAGATGGGTGCACAATGCAGGGCAGCGGCTTCAAAGGCTAATAAGATACTAGCATGTATTAAAAGAGGCATTGATTCAAGGGAGGAAAGCATAATTCTGTCATTATATAAAGCCCTGGTAAGACCTCACCTTGAGTTTGGAGTGCAGTTCTGGGGACCAATTGCTAAACAAGATATTGCAGAACTAGAAAAAGTTCAGAGAAGGGCCACAAAGCCAATAAGGGGATTGGAGAAATTAACCTATGAGGAGAGGCTAGCCAAACTGGGTCTGTTTTCTTTAGAAAAAAGGCGCTTGAGAGGTGACATGATTACTTTATATAAATATATTCAAGGCCCATATACAGAGATGGCAGAAGCTCTGTTTATTCCAAGAAAATTGTTTCTGACAAGAGGTCACAATTTAAGGTTGGAGGAAAGGAGATTTAATCTCCTGCAACGGAAACGTTTTTTCACTGTAAGAGCAATAAAATTGTGGAACTCATTACCAAAGGTGGTAGTGAATGCCAATACCATAGATACATTTAAAAATAGTCTGGATAAATTTCTGTATATAAACAAAATTCATGGATATGATTGCTAGTATTAAATGGGTCACATTTTAATGGGGTTATTTAAACTTAACTGGAGCTTTTTGTAAGTATTTTAGATTTGTATAGGTTGAACTCGATGGACTTCAGTCTTTTTTCAACCTTATCTACTATGTATGTTACTATGTATTAGCCCAGCAGTGGATTATCTACTGCTGGGCTAAACATTTTTAAAAAAAAATGAAATAAATTGCAATATGTGAAACTGGACGTAAGCAGTACTAATAAGTAAATAAATATATAAATTCCTCCACTGTGGATTTATTTAATATTCTTTTGAATGTGATTCTGGTGTGAGGTTAGCTGGTTAAAGAGATTTAGGGCAGCCAACAGGAGCAAAGCAAGGTAAAGACTGAGGAGGAAGCATGGAGGTGCAGACAAATATAAGTTTACTGACTGGAACAGCAGAACTACTAAAATCTGAGACAGAGAGAAAACAAAAACTATAAAAATAAACCTTACATTAATGTGTGAAGTATCAGCATGACACTATACATCAGTCACAGCAGCACATGTCACTTCTTTGCTAGGAACAAGTTCCCTCTCATCCTGCACTAGACAATGCTGCATGGGGAGAGGTGTGTGTGCACTCACTTATTCTTCCCACTAACACCTTTCTACAAAGCACTGTTCCCCTAACAAACTTCAGTTAGTTGATCTTAGGGACACAGCAGAAAGAACAGGGCTAAGGGGACAAGCAGATTGGATGCTGTCTGCCCAAGGCTGCATGGATACAGTGTGAGATGAGTCACACAGCCTCAAGACTGAAGAGAGCAGTGTATGCAGCTGCACAGATGCTCAAATCCTCACATGCCTGCGGCTCCAGCTTTCTGCTGCATGCGCCTACAGTCAGCCCTACCCAGAAACAATCCCCACCACCAGAGCAGTTACCTGGTAACAGTTGTAACCCCAGTAGGACGTTTTCTGATGCAGTGGGAATGGCTGGATGTCTAGTTAGGGCTTTGCATTCAGTGCTGCACATTGCACATCTAAAACAGCACATGGCAATAGCTTGGCATGTCACATGATACCGGCACGGTCTGGCACAGTTTTTTTTTTAGGACTCTTGGGCACCTCAATAGAGACTGGGCCCTGGGCAGCTGCCCCTTTTGCCCTGTGTTAAAGATGGCCCTGATAGTGAGGAGATCTGAGGAATATCCTACAATCTGCAGATGCCATCCGGCTGCTATTTCAACAGATGTTTACCTTTCCTTATTGAATCAAAAGGAGCTAACTTGGAATCCTCAAGATAGCCTTGATATTCCCAATTGTTGTAGCCCACATAAGTGCATTTGGCCTACAACTGACCTCCCCAACCCGAGTGTATTAGGAATGCTGTGAAATAATTTTTCATTGCTGCTATATGGTTTGCACATGGGAACCATTTCTTATTATGGAAGCAATTATTTGATCAGGCTTTTGAGACACATTGCTGGCTTTTCTTTAAGGCTTCGATTCCATTTGCACACCCTACAGAACTCAGTGGTAAATTAAACATGGTGACTTTTTGTCAATAACTTTTGTTGTTAACAATGCTCATGTGATGAACAGGAATTCATACTGGGAACAACAGTTTTGGATAAAAGATTTTACAGCACTGTCTCATCATTATCTCTAGGGCAATGGGGAGCTTAGTTTTTTTTAGATAGTATTTTATTTGGGGGTTGGTTGTGTGGGTGGTGGGTTTTACTGTTGGGGGGGTTGTTTGTATTTTTTTTTTACAGGTAAAAGAGCTGATTATTTTGGGGCAATGCCCCGCAAAAGGTCCTTTTAAGGGCTATTGGTAGTTTAGTTTAGGCTAGGGTTTTTTTATTTTGGGGGGGGCTTTTTTATTTTAATAGGGCTATTAGATTAGGTGTAATTAGTTTAAATATCTGTAATTTGTTTATTATTTTCTGTAATTTAGTGTTTGTTTTTTCTTGTACTTTAGCTAATTTAATTTAGGTAATTATATTTAATTTAGTTAATTTATTTAATTATAGTGTAATGTTAGGTGTTTGTGTAACTTAGGATAGGTTTTATTTTACAGGTACTTTTGTATTTATTTTAGCTAGGTAGTTATTAAATAGTTAATAACTATTTAATAACTATTGTACCTAGTTAAAATAAATACAACTTGCCTGTAAAATAAAAATAAACCCTAAGCTAGATACAATGTAACTATTAGTTATATTGTAGCTAGCTTAGGGTTTATTTTACAGGTAAGTATTTAGTTTTAAATAGGAATAATTTAGTTAATGATAGGAATATTTATCTAGATTTATTGTAATTATATTTAAGTTGGGGGTGTTAGGGTTAGACTTAAGTTTAGGGGTTAATAACTTTAATATAGTGGCAGCGACGTTGGGGGCGGCAGATTAGGGGTTAATAAATAGTATGTAGGTGTCAGCGATGTTGGGGGCAGCAGATTAGGGGTTTATAAATAGTATGTAGGTGTCAGCGACGTTGGGGACAGCAGATTAGGGGTTAATAAATGTAGGTAGGTGGCGGCGGTGTCCGGAGCAGCAGATTAGGGGTTAATAATTATAATGTAGGTGTCGGTGATGTCGGGGGTGGTGTTTAGGGGTTAATAAGTGTAAGATTAGGGGTGTTTAGACTCGGGGTTCATGTTAGGGTGTTAGGTGTAGACATAACTTTTATTTCCACATAAGAATCAATAGGGTTGCGTTAGTGAGTTTTACGCTGCTTTTTTGCAGGTGTTAGACTTTTTCTCAGCCGGCTCTCCCCGTTGATTCCTATGGGGAAGCACGTACGACCAGCTCACCGCTGACTTAAGCAGCGCTGGTATTGGAGTGCGGTAATGAGCAAAATATTGCTCAACGCTCACTTCTTGTCTTTTAACTACGGGTTGCTAGAAACTCTTAATACCAGCGCTGCAGGTAAGTGAGCGGGGAGGAAAAACTGCTCGTTAGCACCGCATTGCCTCTAACGCAAAACTCGTAATCTGGGCCTCTGTGTTTGCTTTTAATAATATATGGAGGGACTACTGCACGGATCACTATGTAGCCTATTGTGGGGATCTCTCTGTGATTGAAGCCTTGTCAAGATAATCAACACTTTATACACTCCAATATTTTATATGCTATTTTATTAATATTATAAATATGTAGATGTACCTTACTTACAGGTAGATTACAAGTCTTGTGCTATAGAGGGTAGTTAATGAACGCAACAAAAGTTGCGTTATTTCACCCTCCATAGCGCTGCCATTACGAGTTTAGAAAAGCCACCTTGTGCATGTGATATGGTTGCATTGAGCTCCATACCGCACAAAAAACAACGCTGCTTTGATGTGCTTGTGCACGCTTTCCCCATAGACATCAATGGGGAGAGAATGTTAGAAAAAACCTAACACCTGCGATCGCGGAACGAAAATCTTCATAACGCAACCCCATTGATGTTTATGGGGAAAAAAAAGTTACGTGTAAACCTAACACCCTAACATAAACCCCACGTCTAAACACCCCTAATTTGCAACATCGCTTACACCTACATAAAGTTATTAACCCCTAATCTGCCTCTCCCAATATTGCAGCCACCTGAATAAAGATATTAACCCCTAATCTGCCACTCGCAACATCGCCACCACTATATTAAGGTTATTAACCCTTATTCCCCCGCACCCCAACATTGCTGCCACTATATTAAAGTTATTAACCCTTATTCCTCCACTCCCCGACATCACCTCCACTAAATAAAGGTATTGACCCCTAAACCTCTGGCCTCCCACATCACTACCACTAAATAAATTTATTAACCCCTAAACCGACAGCCCCCCCGCATCGCTAAACACTAAATTAAAACTATTAACCCATAAACCTAACCCTAAAGCTAACCCTAAATCTCACACCCCCTAACTTTAAATAATTAAAATAGACCTAAAATAAAGTTACAATTATTAACTAAAACTAAATACAAACTTACCAGTGAAATAAAAATAAAACCTAAGCTAGCTACAATATAACTAATAGTTATATTGTAGCTAGCTTAGGTTTTTATTTCACAGGTAAGTTTGTATTTATTTTAACTAGGTAGACTAGTTAGTATATAGTTATTAACTATTTACTAACTACCTAGTTAAAATAAATACAAACTTACCTGTGAAATAAGTTAAACCTAAGCTGCCTTACACTAACAACTAACATTACAAAAAAATAAAAAAAATAACATTACAAAACATAACAAACGAAATTATCCCAAAAAATTTAAAATTATTCTTATTCTAATAACCTGTTTAAAAAAAAATAAAACCCACCCCAAAATAAAAACCTAATCTATAATAAACTGCCAAGGGCCCTGAAAAGGGCCTTTTGTAGGCGCTTAAATGGGCATTGCCCTAAAGAAATCAGCATTTTTTTCTAAAAAGAAAACAAACACCCCTAACAGTATACAAACCCACACCCCCCAAACCCACAAAATAAAAATAAAGTTAAACCTAATCTACCCATTGCCCTGGCATTCAGCTCTTTTCCAACTGCCCAAACCCCAATCTAAAAAAACCCACCCCAAATTGAAAAAAACAACAACAACAACAACAACATTACACAAAATAACAAACAAATTATCCAAAATAAAAAAAAATATTCCTATTCTAACCCGTTTAAGAAAATAAAACACCCCAAAATAAAAAACCCTAATCTATAATAAACTACCAATAGCCGTTAAAAGGGCCTTTTGTAGGGCAATTGCCCTAATGTTAACAGGCTCTTTTGCCAACAAAATAAAAACAAACACTCCCTAACATTACAAACCCCCACCCACCGCAAACCCACAAAATAAAAAAAACCTTACTAAAAAAAACTAATCTACCCATTGCCATGAAAAGGGCATTTGTATGGGCATTGCCCTTAAAAGGGGCATTCAGCTCTTTTGCTGCCCTTAAAAGGGCATTCAGCTCTTGTTCCCAAGTGCCCAAACCCTAATCTAATCTATCCGGCGCAGAGCATCCTCTTCATACTGTCACTGTCATATACTGAATCTTCAATGCAAGGGAGTCTTTTCAAATGGCGTCCCTTGCATTCCTATTGGCTGAAAATTTTGAATCATCCAATAGGAATTAGAGCTGCTAAAATCCTACTGGATGTTCAAATCAGCAAATAGGATTTAAGCAGCTCTCATTCTATTGGCTGATTCCAATCCAATAGTGGCGGCGATGTTGAGGAGCGGCGGAATAAAGGTAAATATCTTTATTATAGTGTGGACAATGTTGGTGTGCGGGGGAATAGGGGTTAATAGTTTACTAAAGTGTGGGCGATCTTGGGGAGTGGCGGAATAGGGGTTAATAAATGTTATAAGTGGCGGCGATGCGGGAGGGCCTTGGTTTAGGGGTTAATAGGTAGTTTATGGGTGTTAGTTTACTTTGTAACACTTTAGTTATGAGTTTTATGTAACAATTTTGTTGCGTAACACTCATAACTACTGTACTGGTCTCAGATTGCGGTACAGATCATTTCGGTATAAGCTGTAATGCAAGTTTTATAGCCTCACTGCAAAACTCGTAATGACAGCGCTATGGAAATGCCATGAAAAAAACATAATGTTTTCGAGTGCAGAACTGACGTTGCGTTACAGGCTAAGCAGTACAGCTATACCGAAAAGACTCGTAATGGTTGCGTTACTGTTTTAACGCTGAAATTTCCATTTTTTTAGCGTTTAAAACACGAACGCAAAAACTCGTAATCTACCTGTTAGTTTCTTTCACAGCTATATAGGCCTCCTATTAGATATATAAGCAGGAATGCTCTGTGTTCTACCTTAGTATCCTGCAAAGTTCTTCAACATACCTTGATAAACTGGTGTAGGCTGCAGGTGGACAAGTTCTTAAGCAGAGAACCTGGTAGTCTGCAATACCTAATAGCGTTATAGCATCACGTTGTGAACTTTAGGATTGTACAAAACCTCTCTTGTGAACTCTGTCCCCTGCTCTCACGAAACAAATTGCACAAGAGCAGGGCCTGTCAATCACCCTGAACTTGCTTTTATCACAATTAGAATCAGGAACTTTAAATTTGTGGCTGCATTTCAACGTCTCAGAAGTTGTGAATGTAGCTCAATAAAATTTAACTCTTAATAGTTTTTCTTAAGAAACCCCTAATAAGCCGATATGCTTTTTTTACTGCCCTGTTTTTTTTTATTACTTTTATAATAGTTTGTTATTTTAATAGTGAAAAACAAGGTATCTGATATATTATTTGATGGCCTATATAGTTATAGTTACCGTAGTGATTGTAAATGTTTGTGTAATCTGATTATATGTCTATAACTTGCTATTGTGCATGCTATATGTGCTATATGATGCTTAATGTTTCTAGTATTGTTTTGATTGACATTGCAATAAAATACATTTTCACAAAAAAAAAACTAAAATATTAACTCAAAGTACACTTTTACAATAAAATAAACTTTTACTCATATTAAATATGTATTGGCTATGAGTATGGGTGATATTTGCTGCAAAAAGAAACTTTAGGCATAGTTTAAATTTCTTTTTTTATACTCAAACAAATCCTTTCAAAATAAATGTAAACCAAGGAGCAATATTAAAAAAGCAACTAATTTAACAGAATCTCTGCTTTGTGCCTTTGAAATATTATCATGATTCAGCAGACCTGCATTGTTTCTTTTTTCATTTCTTTCATCAGTAGGAGGTTGCAATATTATCAAAATACAATTAATATTCTTGTAGTTTACTGTTGCTGAATATTGTCTTTCAATCATAAAAATGTTTTATGTATGAACAAGCAAAAATTAAAATAGTATGCACCCATGAATGTAATGCTATCACATGTTAGGTAGTTATTTGATAAAGAAAAGCATAGTTGAGTGACCAGCCGTGATTTAAAACACATACCATAAATTCATAGAAAATACAGCTTGTGCTTTTAATACACTTTTTTAATATAGAATGCACAGTTAGAAACATGGGGGCATATCCATAAGCTCCTGAGCAGGCGGACAGAGATCACCGGAATTCAAACCCGATCGAGTACGATCGGGTTGATTGACACCCCTCTGCTGGTGGCCGATTTGCCGCGAGTCTGCAGGGGGCGGTGTTGCATCAGCAGCTCACAAGAACTGCTGGTGCAATGCTGAATACGGAGAGCATATTGCTCTCCGCATTCAGCGAGGGCATGTCGGACCTGATCCACCCACTGTCAGATCAGGTTCCGACATACCTTTGATAAAAATCCCCTTGGTTAGCTTTTTAGAAATAATATTGTATTCTGTATCTAACTGAGAAACTTGGCATTTTTTTAATGGCCCATATATGATTCCCAACACATGCAATTAGTGATGTTGCGAACCCCTAAAATTTTGCGTTCACGAAGGGCGGGCGCAAACTTCACCGAACTGTTCGCAAACGGGCGAACCGGGCGAACCGCCATAGACTTCAATAGGCAGGCGAATTTTAAAACCCACGCAGTGACTCTTTCTGGCCACAATAGTGATGGAAAAGTTGTTTTCAAGGGGACTAACACCTGGACTGTGGCATGCTGGAGGGGGATCCATGGCAAAACTCCCATGGAAAATTACATAGTTGATGCAGAGTCTGGTTTTAATCCATAAAGGGCATAAATCACCTAACATTCCTAAATTGTTTGGAATAACGTGCTTTAAAACATCAGGTATG
The DNA here is from genome assembly GCF_027579735.1 of Bombina bombina. Taxonomy (NCBI): domain Eukaryota; kingdom Metazoa; phylum Chordata; class Amphibia; order Anura; family Bombinatoridae; genus Bombina; species Bombina bombina. The sequence goes on from NC_069500.1 coordinate 587,332,169, forward strand.
TACACTACTGTTACACCAGATATGAGTTGCACTGGGGTGACACTGTGCACTGGCAGACAGGCACTTAAACGCACACATGTGAAGAAACTGACTGCTATTATTTAATACAGTCAAAAAAGTGTTGTGTTTTTTAAATCTACACTACTGTTACACCAGATATGAGTTGCACTGGGGTGACACTGGGCCCTGGCAGGCAGGCACTTAAACGCACAGTGTGAAGGAAACTGACTGCTATTATTTAACACAGTCAAAATGTGTTTGTTTTTTTTAAATCTACACTACTGTTACACCAGATATGAGTTGGTGGCACTGGGCAAGTGGGCACAGTATACGCTGTAAGCCTGACACACACGCTGGCAGGCAGGCAACTGCAATTAGATTACACAGGGAAAAAAAAAGCAGCCCTAAAAAAGGGCTTTTTGGGGTGCTGTCCTTACAACAGAGATCAGATGAGTCCTTCAGGACTGTAGTGGACACTGAATACACTAGCCCTAGCTATAGATTTCACTACTAAATCAGCAGCAGCTACACTGTCCCTCCTCTCACTAAGAATGCAGCTTCCGAATGAATCTAAAATGGATGCTGTCCAGGAGGTAGGAGGGTCTGGGAGGGAGGGTCTGCTGCTGATTGGCTGGAATGTGCCTGCTGACTGTGAGGTACAGGGTCAAAGTATTACTTAATGATGACGAATAGGGGGCGGATCGAACATTGCATATGTTAGCCCGCCGCGGCAAACGCGAACATGCTATGTTCACCGGCGAACAATTTGCGACATCACTACATGCAATATGATAAAATATAACTAAAACCTTACACCTAGATTATGAGTTTTGCGTTAGAGGCTGTGCGGTGCTAACGAGCAGTTTATGCTCACCGCTCACTTACAGACAGCGCTGGTATTACGGGGTTTTACAAACCAGACAAGAAGTGAGCGTTGAGCAAAATTTTGCTCATTACCGCACTCCAATACCAGCGCTGCTTACGTTAGCGGTAAGCTGGTGTAATGTGCTCGTGCACGATTTCCAAATAGGAATCAACGGGGAGAGCCGGCTGAAAAAAAGTCTAACACCTGCAAAAAAGCAGCGTAAAGCTCCTTAACGCAGCCCCATTGATTCCTATGGGAAAACATTTTATGTCTACACCTAACACCCCTAACATGAACCCGAGTCTAAACACTGCTAATTTTACACTTATTAACCCCTAATCATCCGCCCCCGACATCGCGACACCTACATTATAATTATGAACCCCTAATCTGCTGCCCCCAACATCGCCGAACCCTACATTATATTTATTAACCCCTACTCTGCTGCCCCCAATGTCGCCTCCAATTACCTACACTTGTTAACCCCTAATCTGCCGCTCCCAACGTCGCCGCCACTATAATAAAACATATTAACCCCTAAACCGCCGCACTCCCGCCTTGCAAACATTAGTTAAATATTATTAACCCCTAATCTGCCGGCCCTAACATCGCCGCCACCTACCTACATTTATTAACCCCTAATCTGCCGCCCCCAAGCTCGCCGCCCACTATACTAAAGGTATTAAACCCTAAACCTACGTCTAACCCTTAAACCTAAAACCCCTAACTTAATTATAAATAAAAGAAATCTAAATAAAAATTCCTATCATTATCTAAATTATTCCTATTTAAAACTAAATACTTACCTGCTAAAATAAACCCCTAAGCTAGCTACAATAACTAATAGTTACATTGTAACTATCTTAGGGTTTATTTTAATTTTACAGGCAAGTCTGTATTTATTTTAACTAAGGTAGATAGTTATTAAATAGTTTCACTATTTAATAACTACTAGACTAAAATAAATACAAATTTACCTGTAAATAAAACCTAACCTAAGTTACAATTACACCTAACACTACACTATAATTAAATTATTTCCCTAAATTAAATACAATTAAATAAAAGTATCTAAAGTACAAAAAACCCCCCACTAAATTACAGAAACATAATAAACAAATTACAAGATTTTTAAACTAATTACACCTATTCTAATCCCCCTAAAAAATAAAAAGCCCCCCAAAATAAAAAGAGCCTACCCTACACCTAAATTACAAATAGCCTTAAAAGGGCCTTTTGCGGGGCATTGCCCCCAAAGTTATCAGCTCTTTTACCTGTAAAAAGAATTACAAATCACCCCCCAACATTAAAACCCCACACCACCCACACAACCATCCCTACTCTAAAACCCACCCAATACCCCCTCTAAAAAAACCTAACACTAACCCCTTGAAGATCACCTTACCGGGAGAAGTCTTCATCCAAACCGGGCGAAGTCCTCAACGAAGCAGGGAGAAGTCTTCATTCAAGCCGGGCGAAGTGGTCCTCCAGAAGGGCAGAAGTCTTCATCCAGACAGCATCTTCTAACTTCATCCATCTGACGCAGAGAGGGTCAATCTTCAAGACATCCGACGTGGAGCATCCTCTCTCATCGGAGTACTTCTTATGAATGACGGTTCCTTTAAATGATGTCATCCAAGATTAGTATTCTATCAGCCAATCAGAATTAAGGTAGAAAAAATCCTATTGGCTGATGCAATCAGCCAATTAGGATTGAGCTGGCATTCTATTGGCAGTTCCAATCGGCCAATAGAATGCAAGCTCAATCCTATTGGCTGATTGCATCAGCCAATAGGATTTTTTCTACCTTAATTCGATTGGCTGATAGAATTCTATAGAACGTGTATTGGCTGGATAGAATTCAAACGAATATACCATTTGAATAGCACGAGGCTTGCACCCAGTCTATGCCCCAGGATTAAATGATGTTTTATCCTGGGGCATGATGTTCCCCAAATGGTACATTGATGATAATTTTAATTGTGTGGAGAGGAAGTGAAGATAGTTTGAAACTTTTTTTGAAGACTGAACTGCAATGATCTAAATTTGAAATTCACTTACACCATGAGCAACAGATGATAACATTTCTTGATCTAGATATATTCATAGAGAGGGGGGATTAAATACCAGAAACCATTTCAAAAACAATAGACGCAAATAATTGTATCTCCAACACACAGTTGTCACCTTGAAATGTTGGATAGATAACATTCCCAAAGGGCAATTCCTTAGAATAAGGCGTAATTGTTCCAAACTATCTGACTATGACTTTCAAGTAGAGATCTTGGAAAGTAGATTTTTACAAAAAGGATATAATCCAGAGGAGCTTAAAACAACCATTACCATAGTTAGACATATGGAAAGAAAAGAAAAGAAATTCTTGCTTAAAACACAGAAAACTGAAATTGCAACCAAAAATGTCCTAAAAGTACCATTTGTTACTAATTATAATTGTCATCAAAACATCTAACGAGATACTCAATAAACATTGGTACCTTATTAAATCATACCCCATTATAGGAGAATCTAATATCTGAAAAGCCCACTATCATTTATAGGAAAGCTGCAAATATCAAAAGTATTCTTGCACCCTAGTGATTTCAAGAAAAAAATACAACAAAAATCACATGATAGAGACCTCCTAGGGAATACATTGTGCGGCTATTTCCCTTGTTATAGCTGCAAAGCCTGCCAACATAGCACCAAATGTAGAGGGTATTCCTCCACGGACACAGGCAAAGAATACAAGATCAAGGAGACAATCAGACTGTAGCGATAAGGGGATAATATAGTTAATCCAATATTCATGTGGGAAACAGTACCTAGGAGAGACCTCTAGAACCCTGGTACTAGGATAAGAGAGCATCTCATTCTAATTAAGAAAGGAGATCAAGAAACTCGCCTCTATGAGCATTTTAGGGTTAAAACATCAGAATAATATTAAGGATTTAAAATACTGAGGTAAATGTAAAATTAAAAACCCTGGCGAGGAGGAGATTTTGATAATTTATTATTGAGGAAGAAGCAGAATTAATTTATGAGTTACAGACACTATTCCCACAAGGTTTAAACTCAGAATTAGACCTTAACCCTTCATTCTAGACTAAAACCCTCTTATATTCTAGCTTCATTATACCACCCAATATACTATCTTGGGTTTGTAAGGCTCTGATTCGATCTTATAACTGTAAGGATATTTATTAAATAATAATTCCATATTTATGTAACAATTACTCTTATATCTTGTTTATATTAAGATACAAAATAAATGAATTATAGCTGTATAACATATAGCGTATTTATATACATATGGTGTCTTATATATAGAATATAGTCATTTGGTTAATATCGATTTAACACCATTTTTGGTGTATAATTTTTAACTGGATTCTGACTTTAGATTTGTCTGGATATCATATATTATACTATACTATACACAATTCATGATAGACTTCTTTTTAATACTTTTGTACATATCTTATTGAGTTCAACCTCAATTCTATTAGGGTAAATTAAAATTTAACTATAAGTTATTTAGCAATATCATGATGCTAAACATACCTGTTAATGTCATACTTTTGTATTGTTATTAATAGTACATAGTCATTTTTGATTGAATACTCAACCAGTCCACCTTAAAAGACATCCACCTTTATTAAATTGTCTGTAACGTAGTCAATATGTCTAACCAATCAACTATCAGACATATATTTATAAGGAATCTGTAAATCACTCAGAACCATCTTGATAAAGTCGTTGCTAATGGCGAAACGCGTTAATGGTAGCAAAACAAGTTGTTAACAGTGAAATTATAAAGCCCATTTGGAGGATTAAGACGGATTCTTAAAAGGGACTACTTTTCACCAATGGACCTAACATAACTCTGAGCAGAGTAAGGATACTTTGAACATCACGGAACTATCTTTCCCAGTTACGGACGCAATGAGAGACGTCACCAGCTACACGGAGCTGCACAGACACCTGTGCCTTGCTACAATGGAACGGCTAACATTTCACCAAATCAGGCAGGCAGACAGAGGCGTAGCAGCCCGTGAGTGTGGTTCTTTTATGGGACTAATCTTCAAACAAATTCCTATATTTGTGTATTACAACACCTTAAAATTATTTGGAGAGACTTTATGAGTCAAACTACAAAACAATTTACAACTCCATACATCTGTTGGGCTAAAGAATTAACAAGTGACATTTCCAGCAAACACATTTTGTATCATCATTTTCCCATTGTTGGTTCCTTATTAAGGTTATAAACAAGTTTTTCAAACAAGAAAAAAGAGAAACCGTTGTGTATCCTAATTAAGGACTTTAGAATAAGCAACCCAGTGTGTTTGTAAAAAGGTATTTTTTTCACGAAAAAAGAGAAATCGATGTATATCCTAATTAAGGACTCTAGAATAAGCAAACAAGTGTGTTTGTAAGAAGGGATCTTCCATTCACAGTAAGGACACACTGAAATATACATCTTATAAGGCTATTAGTTGGTATTGTACTAACCAATGAAATTTCTATGTACCATTAGTGCAATAGCTATTAAATATATAATTGCTACCTTAGTACCATAAGGTGACATATAAGTTGGAAATCACTTGTAATTGTTTATAAATTGTTTTATGTTTTCATTTTAATATTATAGTTAATATTTAGATGACCGGTCATATGTGAGGATTATTTTTAATAATTTTGGTGTATTATATATTTGTATATTTCCTTTTTTATTGATTAAATACCACTTTTTAAAAAAATGTTGTCTCTGTAGTAATACTACTATATTCAAAATCACCCCTTAGCTGTTAGCGCACATATACAAACTACTTTTTGTCATTTTTGTCCAAACTCTTTCTGTTTTATGGGAGCAGACTAGTATATGTGCAGGGGTACGATTTGCTCACCATTTTAACCCCCCCTTTTTTTACCTTCTGTTCTTAACAACTGCTTCTGTTTCATCTCCTCCTCCTGTTTAAAGGGACAGTCTAGTCAATTATAAACTTTTATGATACAGATAGGGCATGCAATTTTAAACAACTTTCCAATTCACTTTAAACAACTTTACTTTTATCTTAAATTTTGCTTTGTTCTCTTGGTAGTCTTAGTTGAAAGCTCAACCTAGGTAGGCTCATGTGCTATTTTCTTAGCCCTTGGAGGCCGCCTCTTATCTGAATTTATTTATTATTGACATTTTTCACAACTTGAGGGCGTTAGTTCATATGTGCCATATAGATAACGTGCTCACGCCTGTGGAGTTACCTACGAGTCAGCACTGATTGGCTAAAATGCAAGTCTACCAAAAGAACTGAAATAAGGCGGCAGTCTGCAGAGGCTTAGATACAAGGTAATCACAGAGGTAAAAAGGTATTAATATAACAGCTTTGGTTATGCAAAACTGGGGAATGGGTAATAAAGGGATTATCTATCTTTTTAAACAAAACAATGGTGTAGACTGTCCCCTTAAGTATCTGTGCATTATCCCGCTTTGCTAACTGTACAACAGTTTTCCCCAGTCTTGCCGTTCCTCTAGTATGTACTGTATGAAGCTTGTGTAACCACACTACTTGAACCTATACTGTTTGCTATTTATAGGACTGAACTATATATTCAATTGTGGCTTCAATTGCCTGCTATATCCCAGCCTCTAGAGTCCATTCTCTCCTGCAGTTATGGTCAATTTATAATTGTTTTTTTAACAGTGCTTTCAATACATAGATTATACATTTGCATAGTGTAATGTAACATCTCACAATAAAGCAAAACATAAAATGCATTTATCTGTGCTACAGGAGTTAGCAGAAGTACTGAAGCAGATCAGAAAAAAACACAGGGCCTGGGAATTGAGTGAATGTCAAGCAGAGCTTCTTAAAGGGACAGTATACTATAAAATTGTTTTTCCCTTAATGTGTTTAAAATTCCTTTTTTTACCAGCTGCAGGGTATAAAAAGTATGATATTTGCTTTTCTAAGGCTTAATTGTGTATATGAATTAGCTGGTTTTGTGTGTTGAAGCCACAACTAATAAAATGGGTTGAGCTTAGTATGTATAATCTCATTACTTTATCACATTGTGTACATATACCTGCTTCTTTATCTTATATCAGTCCATAACCAATCACCAATTACTTGGAGAGAACAATGGAAATTAACATTTTATTACCTTATCTCTTCTAAAACCCCACTGGGAGTGTAATTTCTTCTACTGGCTGTGTAAACACAGATGGTCTTGAGGCCAAAAACTTTCAGGATGGGTGTGGATACCACAGGCTAAATAAACTAATTAAAATGCAATATAAGGGTAATGGAAATACTTGTAAACAATATAATACCTCCAGCAGGTAAAGTGGGTCATTGGGAACAAATTAAATGGGAGCCATTTTTTGAAGTTAACTGTCCCTTTAAGGTTGAACACCCTGAAAAACATTGCAGAAGTATTACAATGCTGCTTCATGCTCAATCCCCCAAACAACTTAACTTCTGCAGGACTCGCCCTGAGTGGGAAATTCAAAATCATATCAGTTCTACTGATAAAGAAAACTATGGCCTAGATTATGAGTTTTGCGTTAGCCTTAAAAGCAGCGTTGAGAGGTCCCAACGCTGCTTTTTTCCTAATGCTAGTATTACGAGTCTTGCAGGTACAGGTGTACCGCACACTTTTTTTTCCGCGACTCGAACATACCGCATATCCACTTACGTCAATTGCGTATCCTATCTTTTTTAATGGGATTTGCCTAACGCGGTATTACGAGTCTTGGAAAAGGTGAGCGGTACAGCCTCTCCCTGTTCAAGGACTACCGCATTTAAAAGTCAGTAGTTAAGAGTTTATGGGCTAACGCGTAACATAAAAAACTCTTACTAAAGTGCTAAAAAGTTACACTAACACCCATAAAACTACCTATTAACCCCTAAACCGAGCCCCCCCCCCCCCATGCAAACACTTTTAAATAAAAATTTTTAACCTCTATTCTGCCGGACGGACATCGCGCCACTTTAATAAATATATTAACTCCTAAACCGCCGCACTCCCGCACTCGCAAAACATTAGTTAAATTTTATTAACCCTAATCTGCGTCCCTAACATCGCGACACCTACCTACATTTATTAACCCCTAATATGCGCCCCCAATGTAGCCGCAACTATATTAATGTATAACCCCTAACCTAAGTTTAACCCTAACACCCCCCTAACTTAAATATATTTAAAATAATGTAAATAAAATAACTTTAATTAACTAAATTATTCCTATTAAAACCTAAATACTTACCAATAAAATAAACCCTAAGATAGCTACCAATATAACTAATAGTTACATTGTAGCTAGCTTAGGGTTTATTTTTATTTTACAGGAAACTTATGTATTTATTTTAACTAGTTACAATAGTTATTAAATAGTTAGTAACTATTTAATAGCTACCTAGCTAAAATAAAGACAAATTTACCTGTAAAATAAAAATAAAACTAAATTACAATTACACCTAACACTACACTTTAATTACATTAATTCCCCTAAACTAACTACAATTAAATAAAATATAAATACAATCTATCTAAATTACAAAAAAAACAAACACTAAATTACAGAAAATAATAAAATAAATTACAATTTTTTTAAAACTAATTACACCTAATCTAATCCCCCTAATAAATTAAAAAGCCCCCCAAAATAATAAAAATCCCTACCCAATACTAAATTACAATAGAACTTAAAAGGGCCTTTTGCGGGCATTGCCCCAAAGTATTCAGCTCTTTTACCTGTAAAAAAAATACAATACCCCCCAAACATTAAAACCCACCACCCACACACCCAAAACCCTACTCTAAAACCCACCCAATCCCCCCTTAAAAAAACCTAACACTAACCCCTTGAAGATCACCCTACCTTGAGACGTCTTCACCCAACCGGGCAGAAGTGGTCCTCCAGACGGCCAGAAGTCTTCATCCTATCCGGGCAGAAGAGGTCCTCCAGATGGCCAGAAGTCTTCATCCAGACGGCATCTTCTATCTTCATCCATCCGGAGCGGAGCAGGTCCATCTTCAAGACATCCGACGCGGAGCATCCTCTTCCTTCCGACGACTAACACTAAATGACGGTACCTTTAAGTAACATCATCCAAGATGGCGTCCCTTCAATTCCGATTGGCTGATAGAATTCTATCAGCCAATCGGAATTAAGGTAGAAAAAATCCTATTGGCTGATACAATCAGCCAATAGGATTGAAGTTCAATCCTACTGGCTGATCCAATCAGCCAATAGGATTGAGGTTGCATTCTATTGGCTGATTGGAACAGCAGCAAATTAGGGGTTAATACATATAGTGTAGGTGGCAGCGGTGTCCGGAGCGGCAGATTAGGGGTTAATAATATAAAGCAGGTGTCGGGGTTCATGTTAGGGTGTTAGGTGTAGACATAAGTATTTCCTCATAGGAATCAATGGGGCTGCGTTAGGAGCTGAACGCTGCTTTTTTGCAGGTGTTAGGTCTTTTATTTCAGCCGAATCTGCCCATTGATTCCTATGGGGAATTGTGCACGAGCACGTTTAGCCCAGCTCACCGCTACCGTAAGCAGTGCTGGTGTTGAGGTGAGATGTGGAGCAAAATTTTGCTCTTTGCTCACTTGCTAATGCGGGTTTGTAAAAACCCTGTAATACCAGCGTTGTCTGTCTGGTGAGCGGTGAGTGAAACTGCTTGTTAGCCCCGCAAGCCTTACGACAAAAACTCGTAATCTAGCGAATGTCAGTAAATACATAAAATAAAAAGACAAACCTGACCATAAAATCCATTGTCAGTTCAGTTTTTTGTTTGGTTGAATTATCCTGTAAGTTTTAACTTCCATGCCCCCTTACCCGGCTTTCAAAGTTACAACTCCCCACAATTAGACTGAAATAGCATGGTTAGAAGCCTGCTTACAGCACTGCGATAATCCATACCATCCTGCAGAACATGCCCAGGGAATGCTCTCCTTTGTCAGATGATCTACATGAAACAACTCTGAGGGAGTAGCTAGACTCAAAATGCTATAACTGAGTTCTTTTTAATTCATTTCTGCAAAACAACAAGCACTTAGCATTTACTCATGGGCAGTCTGCAGAGGTTAGATACAAGGTAATCACAGAGGAAAAAGTATATTAATTTAACAGTGTTGGTTATGCAAATGAGGAATGGGTAATAAAAGAGTTTATCTATCTTTTAAACAATAAAAATTCTGGAGTAGACCGTCCCTTTAAATGCTTCATATATGCCTCTTTTCATTGGCTCACTGGATGTGTTCAGCTAGCTCCCAAAGTAATGCATTGCTGCTCCTTCAGCAAATAATGTCAAGAGAAGGAAGCAAATTTGATCAAGTAAATTAAGCTTCTTTTACTTTTTTTTATTTTTTTTTAAATTGTATGTTTATCTGAATCATCAAAAAAATTGGGGGGGGGTTGTGTCCCTCCAATTTGTCCTTATAAAGTCATTTGATGCCAGAAATCCCATTGAAAATACCAGTAACATGACCTGCATGCACAGACAGAATTGTTCTGGTCAGTAATTATAATTTTCTACGGTTATTTTGTTAATACAGGTGGCCCTCGTTTACAACGGTTCAATTTACACCGTTTCAGAATAACAACCTTTTTTTTCAGTCATGAGACTGCTATTGAAAAGCATTGAGAAGCAGTGCCTTTGATTAAAATAGCCAGTAGGTAGAGCTGTCCGCTTGTGTTGCAGCAAAGATATGCAAGCAAGCAAGCTGTAATTAATCTGTTTAACCAGACCTGAGCTATGAGCAGATTTCGAAGGAACAATATCTTCCTGTCTATAATCAGTCCAGATTGGTATGCATAGAAAGAACTGTTTTTTAGAAAAATGCAATTAAACTCTGTGTTGTGTGATTATTTTATTAGGGTTATAATGCTGTTTAGCATGTAAAGTCCTTCATTTCAAAGCTTTAAAATAATGTATTAGGTTGTTACTTATGACAATTTTGAGAGGGCCTGGAACCTAAACCCCCTCACTTCCCATTGACTTACATTATAAACTGGGTTTCACTTTACAACGGTTTCGATTTACAACCATTCCTTCTGGAACCTAACCCCGGCGTAAACTGAGGGCCTACCGTGTACTTATTTTAATATCCCAGCTATAATTTTGTCAAATACTTAATTTGTCCAAAATGAAAGCAGAAGATTCTAGGCCCAGTTACTTTGCAGGTTATGGGGTAGATTCAAATCGCTGATCATGCCTCCAAAATAAATAAAAAAAAACTGTGTAAACCGCTAATTCAGCCCCACCTCAAGTCAGCAATATTTCTCTGGACAACTTTATTTCCTCCAGCATTTAATTTGCATATTTGACTAAGGTAAAGAGATAGGTGCAAAAATAATCATTGTCACCATAGCTGCATCATACAAGGTGTATATAGGAAGCACTTTATTTAGTCGAATTTATAAGGGAATATACTTTTTAACACATTACCACCAGTGCCAAAAAGTTACCAGGGGTGATAAATAATTAAACTATACCTGAATTTATTCACCCAGGCACATTATAAACTCATTGGAATAAGTTGCAATAAGAAGCAACAAACGAGTGCCTTTACGCAAATTCATTTAAATGGCTACTGTGTGTAAATAACTTGTTACTAATGTATTGAATTTGTATTTCCAATCATACCCCTTATACTTTATTAGCAGAATCTATGCTCACACTCACACAATTAAAGGGTCAATAAAGAAAAATTACACTTTCATGATTCAGATATAGCATACAATTTTATAACAACTTTCCAATTTACTTCTTTTATCAAATGTGCTTTCTTCTCTCTTCGGTATCTTTTATTGAAGAGTAGAACTAGATAGATCTAAGAGCTCAGGAGTGTGCACGTGTCTTTAGTACTTTATGGCAGCTGTGTTTTGCAACATTTTTTGTAGCTTTGTTATACAATGTTGCAAAACACCTGCTGCTATAGAGTACTAAAGACATGTGCACACTCCTGAGCTCTTATGAGCCTGCCTAGTTTTAATCTTCATTCAAACAATAACCAGAAGAACAAAGCCATTTGATAATAGAAGTAAATTGGAAAGTCTGTCTTAAAATTGCTTGCTCTATCAGAATCATGAACATTTAATTTTGACTTTACTGTCCCTTTAAAAATGCTTAAAATCCGCAGCACTTGCAGGAAATAGTTATTGTAAAGGATTGAGATATTCATATTCTTACTTGAAGTTAAACAGTGTTATTGAAAGGTGGTATACCAGAGCGCAGGAATTAGTTTTCAATTTGGGGTAAAGCACTCTTTTGTTGCTCCTATTGCAACTCATTCCAATGAGTATAGTAAGCACGGTCTGGTACAGGCTAACATTTTACAATGGGCAAAAAATGTATCAAGTATTGCAAGCAGGCAGATTTACAAGTATTGAACCTGTCCAATGCGGTGCTGCTATCAATGGTTAAAATGTAACAGCTCCCCCGCTGCTCCTGCATAACCAATTGCTCAAGAGCAGGACATGTCAATCACCCCAAATGAGTCTGCTTTGGGATAATTGATCTCACCACCTCAGAGGTGGCAGAGAGCAAAAGAAGCAATTCAACCATTTGTATTGGGTCAGGAAATGATGTTAGGTGACAAAGTCTGACTTGCGATCAGCGTTCCAATTCAGCCTAAAGGTGTTCAATGATTTTGAGGTCAGAGTAAATGCCAGGCCACTTGAGTCTCCCTCCACATCAAAGTCATCAAACCATGTCTTACATGGACCTCTCTGTGTGCACAGGGGCACAGTCATGCTGGAACAGCCTTCCCGAAACTGTTGTCAACAAAGTTGGAAGAACCCCAAATGTCTAAAATGTCTTTATATCTTGTAGCATTAAAATAATACTTAATTAAACTAAGGACCTAGCACAAATCCTGAAAAACACCCTAGATCATTATCCCTCTACACCAAACTTTACAGAAGGGCACTACGCATTCTGTAGGTAGTGATCTCCTAGCGTCGGCCACACTGAGACCTTTTTCCATCAGATGCCAGATAGTAAAGCATAATTCATCATCTAGAGACCACCATTTCCATTGTTCCAGAGCCCCAGTGGCAGCATTCTTTACCCACTCCGGCTGACATTTGGCATTCAGCATGTCTATGTGAGGCTTGTGTAATGCTCCTGGGCATGGAAACTCAGTTTCATGAAGCTCCCGACACAAAGTTCTTGAGCTTCCAGAGACAGTTTGTAATTCTCTAGCACACATAGTGGGAATACAAGGGAGATTCCCACTAGAGAATGCGATTTTAGCGCTCATGCTCTGACTACTAGGCGGAATTTGTGGACAACCTAAATTAAACATAAGTTTTAATATTGCTGTATAAAAATGAGGGTATAAGAATATTAAACTAGTGGAAAGAGTAGTTCCAATGAAATAACCTTAAAGGGACATGCCATCCTCATTTTTTCTTTTATGATTTAGAAAGACAATGCAATTTTAACATATTTCTTAATTTGACTTATATTATCTAATTTGTTTTATTCTCTTGATATTCTTTGATGAAAAGATATCTAGATATGCTCACTAGCTGCCTGATTGGTTGCTAGCAATAGAAGCCTCAGTGTGCTTTGGCTCACCATGTGCATTGCCTTTTTACTTCAACTAAGGATATTTAAAAAATGAAGCAAAATAAATAATGGAAGTAAATTGTAATGTTGTTAATTTTCTATTCTCTATCAGAATCATGAAAGAAAGATTTTTGGTTTAGTGGCCCTTTAATATATAAATACAATATTAGTAATAGGCCGCTGAGGTATGATAGCCTTAGTAATATTAAGGTAAGATAAACAGCCATGGTTATGAAGATATAGGTTGATCATATAATATAGTATTAGTTACACTCACTCAAGTTTTGCATAAATGGCAGTAGGGGCAAGGTACTTATGTACTAATAGATACAATGGGCGCCATGTACTAAATGGCGGGCGGACAGCTTCTTAACTCGCGAAAGCTGTCCCGCCCACCTTCGCTTACACACGGGCAGCGGATCTGTTGATCCGCTCTGCCCGTATGTATCATTACACACTCATCTGAGTGTGTAATGCCCGGGCCCCCCCTTCAATCGCGCGACCAATCACGCGACTCTGAAGGGCTGTCAATCACCGAGACGCGAGCGTGCTCTCTGTGATTTTGCTTCGCCACCTAAGAGGTGGCGTAGGGTGTAGGAAGCAGCGGTCTAATGACCACTGCTTCTTACATTGCGGGAAGCAGGCTCGCATATGCAAACCTGCCCCGCAAAGGCTCGGAGCAGCTTTCGCCTGCTTCGTACATGGAGCCCAATGAATATAATACTGTGCCATGCACTTATAATACAGTATAATATCCTCAATTACTATCATGAGTAGCAATCAGGGCCTTATGTGTAGGACCCAAAAGGTATAATGTTGTTTTTGACACCTGTGTCTAAATACGATTTCAACCAAAACTTCTAGGGCGTCTTCTGAAGCCAGAGTGCTAAGAGTTAAGTTATATTGAAGCGCACACTTTATATCAATACCAACATTTATAGGATAGTGTTCTAATGAGATTCAGAATTCTTATGAGTTACTGCTGCTGTTTTTAAGGCATATTGTAAATAGTTATATTGTCAGTAGCCAGCATTTAAATGGTTAATTCAGTAATAATCATGTAGCCATAGAGATGGTGCAGATTATCTACTTGTGATGTTCTGTTAAATCACACTTGTATTTCTAGTATATTCAATGCATACAGTGTTAGAATAATAGTTAGTAGCAATTTAGTATATTAAATCCCTACTATAAAGTATGCAATATCTTTTCTGTTTGTCACTTGTCATAGACAAAATGACTTTAAATTACAAGTCGATAATTGTGGATGACTATAATATGATTACCACCTAGGTAACTAGTCAGGAAGATCCTATGTGATTAACCTCGTATACAAGGTCTGCAGTGGGACTAGAATGCGATACGTTTGTGCTTATTGCAACCATTGTATCCAAGCGCCCCCGCTTTACTATCATTAGTGACGCTAAGATATCAAGTTCTAGATAATGTGTACATAAATCAAAGTGGTATACGTTAGTAACTATTGTATGTCATAATAATTAGTAGGTATCTCGCTATAGTATTACATGCCCATAATGCGGACATCATTGGCTACATACTCTTGGTAAGTTATAAGTAACTTTATGTGAATGGTCTCTTGCTATTATCTGTAAAGTCTATGCAGTTCTAGCAGGGTGGCGTGTACACTTAGCTCATCTAGCGTTATCTCTAAGTAATGTTAAGGATTCAAAGCCTCTACTTTATCAAGGTCTGTAGGACCCCCTAATCCGACAGTGCGGATCAGGTCCGAAAGACCTCGCAGGAATACGGCGAGCAATACGCTCACCGTATTCAGCATTGCACCAGCAGACACAAGAGCTGCTGGTGCAACGCCGCCCCCTGCAGACTCGCGGTCAATAGGCCGCCAGCAGGGGGTGTCAATCAACCCCGATCGTACGCGATCCGGTTGATTTCCGGCGATGTCTGTCCGCCTGCTCAGAGCCATACTAAGAAGGGTCATACTAAAAAAATCATACGCTATAAATCCGCTATGCCAATTGTATAATTTAGGTCCTGCACTTCAGGTCTCCTTGTTAACTTGAGTCTAACTGTCAGTAACGCTACCCATCCAAAGCAGGTAATCTACACCATTACGGTATGTCTTTAGATCAATCATATAACTAGCCAAATGCCTGTAACAGCGGACTACTCCTATCCTTTTATTAAAAAGAGCTCCCATATGCTCTCTATGAACTCCTAACGCGTTTCGCCCGACTGGGCTTATCAAATGAGGGAACCACCCGTACTCAGTGAATATAAACCCGGTAAAAAACGGAAGTTCTGCCTCTGTGTTATTCTCATAAAGGGACATAGTTATCAATTTGTGTCGAAGTCATCTCTGTATCTGGATGAGCATGGTCACAGTAAGGATTCATTTAAGGTGGGATGAATTGATCTTACAGTCTTGCGGTTAAGGTGGACTTGATTATATTAAGTATATCCAATATATTTACGTTATCTCGCAGAGTATCTGGATCTTCATTTTGACCGGTCATTGCAGTACTCTATGAGCAGAATTGTTCAATCAACTTAAATAATGAATTCTATGTGGTGCTAATTATATATTATAATGGGTATTTTGATATTTCATAGTATAATGTGGATATAAAATTTCCAGCATGTGAATTGTAGTATACCTCTAGCACTATAAATGATTTATATATTGAAATATGTAACCCAAGTTAACCATATGGGAGTATACTATCCTTATGTATTAAAAGACAGTCAACACAGTAGATTTGCATAATCAACAAATGCAAGATAACAAGACAATGCAATAGCACTTAGTCTGACTTCAAATAAGTAGTAGATTTGTTTCTCTGACAATTTTAAAAGTTATGTCTTTTTCCACTTCCTCTGTACCATTGTGACAGCCATCAGCCAATCACAAAATGCATAGACGTACCATGTGACAGCCATCAGCCATTCACAAATGCATACACACTTATTCTTGCACATGCTCAGTAGGAGTGGTGACTCAAAAAGTTTAAATACAAAATGACTGTGCACATTTTGTTAATGGAAGTAAATTGGAAGTTGTTTAAAATGGCATATCTGAATAATGAAAGTTTAAATTTTGATTGAGTGTCCCTTTATATCATCTCATTACATTATTGCTACTTGTTACCTAATATCAATTCAAAGTGTATACAGGTTGGGAATTTCTAATTGTTCCTCAAATATAAAAGTTCTAATAATCCACAGATATGTATGGCTATAGTGTCGATAAATCAATCCTATTACTACTCATATTGGTTCTACATTGAGGTTGATGATTCATTTTATACTGCTACTATTATCAAATTGGGCCATATGATTCGCCTTACTTGTAGATTCTATCATCTAATATCTTGCTTGAGTTATCTAATATAATTTCTCATTTCGTATCTATATTAGTAAGGTTGCCAGAGATGTTAACAGTTGATAGTAGGTTATTTGGAATCTTGTTCTTTTGAATAAAGGATTAATGATTTGCTTATAATATTCTGGATACATCAGCCTGAGTATAGTGTCTATATTATTTATAGTTATTTTATAGTTCCAAAGTGATGATTGTAAGATCAATATATTATCCAGTATCTAGGAAATATATTAAAGGCTATTTTTAAAAACCTGCGTCTTCATCATTCAACAGCCCTTTTTTGAGAATTGACCAGGGCAGGTCTAGTGGGCAGACATTTCACAAACTGACTTGTGGCAAAGGTGCCATCCAATGACAGTGGACACATTTAAAGTCACTAAGCTCTTTAGTATTAACCTTTGTACTGCTTATGTTTGTCTATGGCCACATACATTTGGCCATATAACGAATCTTAATATTGGTTATTAATATTCTGGTTAGTTCTCAGTTAAAGGGACATAAAAACAGAAAATAGAAAGATGCTGAACACATTGTGAGCCAATGACAAGAGGCATATGTGTGAATCCACCAATCAACTTAAGCTCTAAGTAGTGCATTGCTGCTCCTAAGCTTACCTAGGTATGCTTGATAAGAAAGGAAACAGAGAACAAAGAAAATTTGATAAAAAATAAATGTAATAATGGATGTAAACTGAAAAGTTTCAAAATTGCATATTCTACCCGAACCATTAAGGTTTATTTTGTCTTTCATGTACTTTTAAACATATTTCCTCAGAACAACTTTGCATGAAGGAGCAACCTGGACAATGAAATACAGGATGTATCAGTATTGAATCTGTAATGCTTGTTTGATTGGTCTAAACATTATAAATAAAATACATTTATTAGAAAACAAACCCTTTCCCGAGTTTTCAGGAACAGTTTCAAACACACCTTGAAAGGATCTCCTGGCAACTAATGCCTGGCATTGTCTTTTCCAGTAGAGATAATATATCAGCTCCGTGGGAGTCACATGGCATTAAGGCATCAGTTCTCGGTGTAACATTACCAATTAGAAATGCAAAACCTGTAGCTCTGCACTCACAAATATCCGCTTACCTTTGGTTCCATTGAAATGAAACTATGTGGTCCTCTGCTGGACAAAACTGACCTCTTGATTGTTCTACTGTGATAAAAGTGGTAGTAATCGTGGAGTGCTCCAATCTGCAAAAAGAGGAAGATATTTATTTTAGGATGATGAGCATGTTTCAAGTTTAATTTTTCTATTTTGTTTAAGCAAGAATTCTATAAATTATGCATTACCCGGCTGTGCTGGATAGTTACCTGAGCCCCAATGATCATCTTTCTAAAGGAGGACATATGATATGAGATGAATGTGGGTGTCCTTCAGGCACTAACTGCATAACCAAAGATTATAATTGAGCTTCTAAGGCAGCCTGTGTCTACCTTTTTAATGTTTAATTTATATGCAGTGTTCTATATCAATGCACGTCCACACTGACACATAACGAACTGCATTAAAAGGGAAAAAAAAAAAAACACTGCAAATGACTGGTGCTATTAAGAAAAATTCAGTCTAGTTTGCTGGGGGAAATGTTCTGTAAAATGTACGATGATGGCTTACTTGGATCGTTAACTTAAAGAACTCATAAGAGTGGGAGGATTAAAGAAAAAACTATATTAATGGTAAATATTTCTTAGCCCCGTAAAAATGGAATACATTACAAATAGAACATTTATTAAACAGCAGGGTGATTTCACATAAGGAAAAGGAGTTTGTTCACATAAGCTACTAAGACACAGCGATAATCTGCCGCGTTTGAATACTACTGCACAGCATCATGGCAGTTTGTAGATAACAGATCTTATGCTTCGTCACAAACTGCTCATTGTTGGAAAAAAAGCAAACAAGCCGATATTGTCAAAGTATGGTTCATTAGGGCAGGGCATATTGTGGACTAACATAACTAAGCCTGTGCGTAGGGCAGCAGCATTTTAGGCAGCAAATTCTGAAGGACAAATTCATTTTAATATGCTTTGCTTCGTCCATGCCCTCCAAATAGAAATTTTAACTAAATGTGTCTCACAGCAGAGGATAATTATTTGTGCATGTGTGTCTGGCATAAATGAGTTATACCTAGATTACGAGTTTTGCGTTACGGTTTTAGCGCTGAAAAATGGCCTTTTTCAGCATGAAAACAGTAACGCAGCCATTATTATTCTTGTCGGTATAGCTATACCGCAAGCATTTTAGCCTGTAACGCAACGTCAATCCCGCATTTAAAAAAAATTACATTTATGCGTGGGATTTCAATAGCGCAGGTATTACAGGTTGTGTGGTGAGGCTAAACTGCTTGCGTTCCAGCCTATACCGACATGATCCATTCCGCTATCTGAGAGCAGTAGTTATGTTTCACAAAACTCATAACTAAAATGTTACAAAGCACATTACTAAGTACACTAACACCCATAAACTACCTATTAAAACTTAAACACTGTTTTATCCTGTAGATGAACTGGCAGACTGATACATTATAAATAAATTTGTTCAAATTTAAGAGCCCGCCCAAACATTTAGGAGCCAGCATTTATTTGGCCTGCTCCATTTTATAGTAATTTGGTGAATTATACAAAGATTGCAACCTGGCTTCTTAAAGTGAAGAGATTGGGCTGACATGTCTTACAAAAGAAAAACTCAATGTACAATACAAAATAAACCTGAATCATTACAAGAAATTATAAAGCAATTAATTTTGTATCTGAGAGAAATTAATTCACCACAAATTACATATAAATTATTTCTACAATCCAGTACTGAAAAATAATTTAGGCACTGAGCTGCAGGAAATTGCTAATGCACAGAGAATACCATTTACCACTCTATTATAAAACACAGGAACAATGTGTGCAGTTATTCCCAAAACAAGACAGCACTTGCTTTAGTAATATATTCTAAGATTAAAATTATTTCAGGAAAAAAAAAACATTCACATATATATTTATTTTAGGTTTGCCTGTTTGTGTTTTAATCTACAAACTGTACCAAAACCAGGTTCAAATCATTTGTCAGTTATTATAAACTTAGAATGACTTATTACAGATTATAGGTACTTTTTTTAGTTCAAACCCATCAAATAAAATAGAAAAAACAGGGAAGGTGTTAATATAATTTTGCCTTTTTTTACTTCACTCAATGAGAACTCCAACTTCTATCAGAAAACAGTTTTTACAATGCTGTTTAATTGATTTATTTTAATAAAGAGGCAGTCTAATTTCAATATTTTTTCTATTGGTTTACAAAGATAGAATAATTTTCCCTTTTATTACCATTCCCCCCCAGTTTTGAAAACCAACACTGTTATATTAATATACTTTTTACCTCTGTGATTACCTTTATCTAAGCCTATGCAGACTGCCCTTATCTCAATTATTTTGACATTACTTGCGTTTAGCCTGTCAGTGCTGACTCATTAATAACTTCATGGAGTGAGCACAATGTTATCTACTATGGCACAAATGAACTAGGACTATCTATCTAACTGTGGAAAACTGTCAAAATGCACTGATTATTAGAGGCAGCCTTCAACCGTTTAGAAATCAGTATGAGCCTACCTAGGTTTAGCTTTCAACAAAGAATACCAAGGGCACAAAGCAAATTTGATGATTAAAAGTACATTGGAACATTGTTTATCATTGCGATACACTATCTGAATCATGAAAGTTTAATTTTGACTTGACTGTCCTTTTTAAACAATCTAAATGCAATGCATTATTTTCAGTGTTTACATTTTGTATTGCATTTTCTTCAGAGATGTAAAAGCTTAGGCTAGAGAGCTCTGTTGTGTGTGCTGTTTTTGTTTTTTTAACAGAACTTGAACAGTTTTTGTATTTGCGTTTTTCTTTATATAGTAAGGCCCAGTCTACTTGTCCAAATAAAAAGCACCTTCACAAACTATCAAAGTACATTGAAATCAAACCCTCATGTGAAAGGCCAAGAATGTGTTACATCTCCCTCATTAGTCCTTTAAAAATGTATCTAAAGAACTCATATCTTTTCTAGAGTGTACAGCAGTGCTGAGATATGGTAGCAAGCATAAGATGCAATAAATATATCCTGGTTAAGGTGCAGAAAGAAGCACAGATAACAAGATTATACATAAATTTGTTAAGCTCCCATATCTTTATCAGTTCATCTTTTTGCCTAATTTGTGCCAACAGCAGCAAATTCCAGGGCTGGACTGGGATAAAAGGCAGCCCTGGAACAATTTGCAGACTAGCACTTTTTTGAGTCCATAGAATGCAAACGCTCCATTTTTTCAAAGGGAATACTGGGATATTCCTTCCCAATATTTATTTTTCTAGAATTAATTAAATTAATTTGTAATAAAAAAGTTAATTTTATTCTGACTCCCTTTCACAGTGTTGAGCAAAATTATCCATAGTGTGACTCCAGTGCTACCTGAATTTTGCCACACAATACAAATAAATTATATTATTATTAATAATAATAATAATAATAATAATAATAATAATAATCTGGAGATGACACTCAAAACAGTGTGTTACTATCTCACAGTGTGACTTCACTAGATACTAGAAAACATTCACAGGAGGGCTTCTAAAATGGTACATGGTCTAAAAAATAAAACTTACAAGGTAATTTGCATTGCCTCACAGCAGCATCACCCCCTTAAATCCCCTGGTGTCAGTTTGGTAAGCAATCCAACCTCGGCAGCTACTTCCTTACTTGTTCTACTTGATCTAATTATATATTATTTTTTTTTTACAAAATTCTGAAATTGCCTAAGCCAGAAATGTAATGATTTAGAGTCTAACCCTAATTGCCACAGTTAAGGGAGGTAAGATAAAAAAAAAATCACCATAGTTTTATACCTCTCAGGGTACTTGTGGGTGGGGTTGTAGCAGGAGGAGTGTGACTGAGGCAACATACTTGGGAGGGCTGGAAAATCATGGGCAGAGCTGGGCTTGTCCTGGACAGAGCTTTGATAGTCCTTAAAACCTGGGATGCAAAGCTGTGGGCAGTAAAGGGGGACTACACCTTCCAACTGCTGGATCAAGGAAATTTGGGAGGTCAGCAGTTTTAAAGTAGTTTTGTCTGTGACAATCAGTGGGCGGGACAGGGTCCTTTATACTGGCAAGCTAAATATTTGTTTTAAACCCATGTATTTATGAATAACTTTTATTCCACTTATTTTGCATTCTTTTATTAGAAGCTATGCCTACGGTGTTATATTCACACCATTATTCAATAACTTATCCACAGTAGAACTTCAATAATAATGGAATTAGTATTTTGTATTCACTAAATCCTTACATACAAGCTCTTTACCCTATATGTGGCTAAGTGAGAAATAGACTAAAGATCTCTTTCCAGCAAGTCTTTACCCTAGAGATATTCGTTTGGAGAACAGCATACCGCATATACAACTAAGTCCTAAGCTTTTAATTTTACCTCATTATGGATTGAGGTTAATTGATGTAAGCACATGCCATTTGTGTACAATAAAATACCATATAATTCAATACAGTATTATGCTATGTGATTAATTTTTCTTTCTTGCATAAAACTGGGGACAATCGCCCAAAACTCTCCATACTCCTGAGACTATCAGGATTCTCACCACTGCAAGAAAGACTAGAAGAGAGTCCGAGATACCATTGGTCTTCCCCTACACCGGAAAAAGACCGGGACAAAGAATCCTAGGAAGTGACTAGAGATTGCTGTTTTGGGAGGAAAGAGGTGGGTCTCCTTTACCCCCCACAGAGATGATATCTAACTCATAGGATTGAGGTTTTTATCTGGTAAGCAGTAATACTTACTCCCACCTTATACCTAAAGTGGAGCCACATTTGAAAATAACCAAACTGTGTTCAATCACTATTTAAGAACTGCTCTCCTTTAAGAGACTTATTTTATCAGTTTACCTAAAAAAAAATATTATATTTGTGCGCCATTTTTATACCATTGATTCCTCTTTTCTCCACCACACCAATATATATATATATATATATATATATATATATATATATATAATATATTTTATATATATATATATATTTATTTATTTTTTTATTTGTGTAATGTATGGGTTCCTCCTAATGATCTCTGATCCCCACAACAGCTGTTTTACCCTTCCCCTAACTACTGCCGTGTTTGTTGTTGGCAGCAAGTCTGCCAGTAACAAAACTATGTAATTTTGTATTTTATATTATTATTTATAAATTTTATATTTTTCTATAGTGTAGTGGTACCCCTTCACCCTCCAAGACAAAGCTTTGATCTAGCCATTACCATTCAATAGTGGCCCCATCCCTTCCTCTCCCTTCATAAACTTTTTCTGTAGTGTAGTAGGGAACCTTGCTGCTGGGCAAATCATCTCTCCTTTCCTCCCACTCGGCACCAACAATGATCATTACAGATATTGGCAATCTGGCTTCATTATAGTAAGGGAACATGATCCGTGCTATAAATCACAGTTTTTCAAAAACACAATTTTGGGGAGTTCGGAATAATTTAAAAACCTTTGCAATAAGACAGGGTTGCCCAATAAACATGATGGAACAGCAAACTGAAGATAAAATGACTAACTTGCCACTCATGAAATGCAAGTTTGGATAAAAACAATCATTTTAAAGTGATACTAAACCAAAATATTTTCTTTAATGATTCAGATAGAGCATGTAATTTTAAGCAACTTTCTAATTTACTCCTATTATCAATTTTTCTTCATTCTCTTGCTATCTTTATTTAAAAAGCAGGAATGTAAAGCTTAAGAGCGGCCCATTTTTGGTTGAGAACCTGGGTTATGCTTGCTTATTGGTTTGCTAAATGTAGCCACAATTAGTAAATGCTATCCAGGGTGCTGAACCTAAAATTGGCTGGCTCCTAAACTTTAAATTCCTGCTTTTTAAATAAAGATAGCTTGAGAATGAAGAAAAATTTATAGTAAGAGTAAATCAGAAAGTTGCTTAAAATGGCATGCTCTATCTGAATCATTAAATAGAAAATGTGGGTTTAGTATCCCTTTAAGTACTCGATCGACATTCTCTAGATGGTGTGGTAGGGATTAAATATTTTGTCTCATTTACTGCAGATCTTGTTACAAGATATTATACTATTAAATACATACATCAAATGTAAATGTCTGTCCCGCTTACTACCTACAACTATACAATAATGCTGACTATCTGCTTAATGAATGTAGACCATATATTCATATATACGTCTAATATGGTGTCTGTAACCATTTCAGATTGTATTGTAATGTGCAAGATAACAGAATTATACAAAATTGTCTTGAAATACTGTCAAAAAGAGCTGTTTTGCACTTCGTCAACAAGCTTTGTGTGTTGAAGTCAATGTGTTCATATTGTTGCCAAAATATAGTGCAAAATCTATGTTCAGCTTTATTGTGCTTGCTGAAGCTGATGCTGTCCATGTATTTGTATGGGTGATTTTCCCACTATCTGCTTGGTTCCGATACAAACGTTTCCGAGTATGGAATGGTGGTATCGCTTGAATTGCTATTGCTCCGACCCTGAAAAACAGGGATCAGAAGACGAAAAACAGCTGATAGGACCGGAACGATTGCAATTGACCCCCTCTAAATCCATGATCAGGATAACTTTTTAAGCCTCAAAAATACATTTTGGGGCTTTTTAAGTCAAACTAATATACATTTATATTATTAAGTGTAAACTGGTCAAGCTGCACTTTTGTTTTGCTCGATAAGGCAACAAATGTAAATTGTATGAAGTCACTTCTAAATGTCTTCCACAGTCAGCAAAATAAATAAAGATTGAACAGATTTATAGCTCTTATCTTATAAGTCATAAATGTCACTGTTTTATTACAGTTCTTAAGGAAAAAAAACAATGTTGCAAGAAGAAAGATAATATTCTATTTACATAAATATGCAACTATTGTTAACAAAGTGACCTAAAGATTGAGTATATTGTAACCAAATGTCTTGCAACATTTCATGATTGGCACTTAATCTATTCAGTACAAGTCTGTCTGTAAATATTCAACTAAATCAATTTCCTCTACAGTAAACACATTCAGGGGAAAAAAAATTATAATTCCCAGACTCTTTGCTACATTGTAATTGCTACCCAGAAACTGAATTGAATAAAGAGTAATTTGTAGTACATGAAATAATTAGTAAAAATGATCAAGTTTAACAAATAGTTAAAATCCTGCTCTGCCACAGAGAACTGCTGTTTCCAAGCAGAAACAGACACTGAGCCAATCAGCAGTGGCAGATGCATGACCCAGGTGCACAATTGCTGCTGCCGATAGATGGTACTTTACCAATGTGTTTAACCACTTTGCAGGGTCACTAGTAAAAAAAAAAAAACATTCTCTAATGAACTAGAGCATGTAAGAGCATGTAACTTTTCCTCTATATTGCCCCATTTATACTATTCATTATCACAAACAAAACCAATAAACATTACACTACATCATAAATAATGCCATCAATGTCATTACTAGTCACTAATATGCTCATTATAGCATTGCTACATTTCTTAAAAACAAAATACTGAACACGCCAGTAAAATACCAACTGCTTCGCAAACCTAGTCATTATGATCTTCAGGTATCTGGTACTTCATCTAGCTGTCCAGTAAAAAATAGGTAAAGCTAGGAACGTGAATACTTTTAATATCAGTTGTGTGATGCACCAATGAGCATTGAGGTGGTAAGGCCTTTGTCACTTGTCTGCTTGGTTGCTCTTTAGTCTAGAAACCAGCGCTCTTCAACTTGTCCACCTGTCTGTACAGAAAAGCTCTGCAATGCGGTGTTTGATACTACAGTAGCTCACTGTACATGGGTAAAGCAGGAGCCACAGAAAGCACCAGAGGTTTATATTAAAATAAGGTTGTGCAGATACAGTAGGGATAACATGTGACAATATGCCTGAACTTCACACGAGGCAGCATGGAAGAAAAGGGCAGATGGCCAGAAGTCTGACATGAGGTC
>NC_069500.1:587362984-587367984 GCF_027579735.1 Bombina bombina
GTGTGCATTCTGAAGAAGCTATGGCCTGGATAGCACCTTCCATATATGGAAATGCCCAGGGGGAGCTTGCAGCAAACAAATCTATGCCTGAATTAAAAGGGTTAATATGAGGTTTAAAATAGAAACCGTTTTGCAGGTAAGCTTTGTCTTCATTATATATTTAGAAACTTATGATAGTTCCTACGGTTTCCATCTTAATGGGAGGAGAGTCCACTGCTTCATTCATTACTTGTGGGAATTAAGAACCTGGCCACCTGGAGGAGGCAAAGACACCCCAGCCAAAGGCTTAAATACCTCCCCCACTCCCCTCATCCCCCAGTCATTCTTTGCCTTTCGTCACAGGAGGTTGGCAGAGAAGTGTCGGAAGATTCGGAGTAGTCTCTTATGGAGGGTAGTACTCTTCAAAATAAGACTGGAGTTTCAAGTAGTCCGGTCAGCCTCTCAGTGAGAGCATGGATGAATGTTAGAGTCCGGAGATGCAGAGAGAGTCTTTCTGCAAAACCATCCCGACTCAGATTAACAGCGCTATAAGCAATCAGCGTTGACTAGTTTTGCTGCCTGCTTTTCTGCTCTCAAGTCCATGTCAGGAGCAATGCTACTACCCTGTCACACTTGAAAGGACGTGTTCCTGTTCCACGGCATAGATTTTGGTAAGATCGTTTCATTTATACACATATGATTACGTAAGAATACAGGGTCACAGTGTGTCTCCTTTTATCTGTATAGAATGAAGGGTAATACCCTCGGAAAGATCTGAGCATAATATTATTATTGTGTTTCAATGCTTCGTTATGTGTGAGAAGTGTGTGAACAGTCTGTTTCTTAGCAAGAGATCGACGCAGATCCTTTTGGCGCGTTTTCTCTCTAGTGCAGAGGCGGTCCTGCATGGCACTCCATGTGACCGGTTGTGGCCTCTTTACTTCCTCTTCTTGACTGGTGGTTATAGGAGACAAAGCTGTTTCTCTGTGGTCCAGGTCATAGGAGGTGGTGAGTGCCCCGGCCATTGGAATATTAAAGGTGCCATTTAAATTCTTTCTAGTCTGCAATAAAGGCGCAAGCTATGGAGGACTCTGATATGTTAGAGGGTACACCCTCTTAAATTAAACCTAATCACTGTGTCTATTGTGAGGAGGTTCCGGTTTATCCGCCTGCTCAACTCTGTTCCACATGCTTTGATAAAACTGCAATATCTAAAAAAATTAGATATTTAGTACAACTGAGCAGTCCACCTCTGAGGGTTCTCCGTCCCGCGAGGTGCGTTCCCTACACTCGTCTCCGATTGCACATGTAGCTCCACAGGGCATTACTAATCCTTCCACGTGAGGGGCCCTTTGGCCACCAGATTTCGCTGATCAGTCACGAACGGTGGTTTCTGTGGCCTTTAATGCATTACCACGCTCTGCTAAGTGCAAGCGAAAGGTGAAACATAGCTATCCGTCCCAGGGGTCATCTACTCCGCTGGATGTCTGACAGATTATCAGCGGAGGACATTCTTTCTGGGTCAGAATCGGCGACTTCTAGGCCTCCATCTGTGGAGGAGCCAGATTTTAAATTTAAGATTTAGCATTTGCACTTTCTGCTGAAAGAGGTGCTTGCTACACTGGAGGTTCCTGTACAGAAACTGCCGGAGGAACCTTCAGTCCCTAAGCTAGATAGGGTTTACGAGGACAGGGTAGTGCCTCAGACTTTCCCGGTCCCTGTTAAAATGGCTAATATTATTAAGAATTATTATTAAGAATAAATGGGAGAAACTTGGTTCGTCCTTTTCCCCTTCTACTTCTTTTTAAAAGCTGTTCCCCATTCTGGACTCGCAGCTTGAGCTGTGGGGGCCCATTCCTACAGTGGATGGTGCTATCTCCATGCTCGCTAAGAGAATGACTATCCCGCTTGAAGATAGCTCTTATTTCAAGGAGATCATGGATAAAAAAATTGGAGTCCATGTTGAGAAAGATGTTCCAACTCACAGGGTTCATTTTTAAACTGGCAGCAGCGGTTGCTGCGGTGGAGACTCCCCTCGAGGAGATTATGGAACAAATTAAGGACTTAAGGGTAGCTCATTCGTTCATCTGTGATGCAAATAAACAGATTATTCACCTGAATGCCAAGACATCAGGTTTTTCTGTTTTAGCCCATAGGGCTCTTTGGTTAAAGTTGTGGTCTGCTGACATGACTTCCACATCTAGATTACTTTCCCTCCCATATAAAGGAAAGATTATTTTTGGTCCAGGCCTGGACTCTATCATATCCACAGTCACTGGTAGCAAGGGTGCTTTCCTGCCACACGATAAGAAGAATAAGCCTAAGGGGTCTACTTTTCAGCCCTTTCTTCCAGACAAGTTTTATCGCCAGCAGCCTGCCACGAAGACAGAGCAGTTCAAGGGATCTTGGAAGCCAGCTAACTCTTGGAACAAAACCAAGCAGAGTAAGAAGCTAGCCGAGACAAAATTGGCATAAAGGGGCGGCCCCAATCCGTCTCTAGATCGCATAGGGGCAGACCATCTCTTTTTGCGGATGCCTGGATAAGAGACATTCAGGACCCTTGGGTTCTGGAGGTCATTGCCCAGGGTTACAGGATAGGGTTGAAGACTCATCCGCCCAGAGGCAGATTCCTCCTGTCAAACCTATCATCAAGAACAGAGAAGAGAGACGCCTTTCTAGGATGCATGAGGGATCTATCCTCTCTAGGAATAATCGAACCAGTCCCTCTAGCAGAAAGAGGTCTGGGGTACTATTCAAACCTTTCCGTGGTCCAAAAGAAGGAGGGCACATCTCACACAATTCTGGACCTAAAGTGTCTAAAAAAGTTTCTGTCAGTCAAATCATTCAAAATGGAGACGATCAGGTCGATTCTGCCCCTAGTTCAAGAGGGACATTTGTCGACAATAGATTTGAAGGATGCTTACCTTCACTTGCCATGCCACAAGGATCACTCCAGGTTCCTAAGATTCGCATTTCTGGACCAACACTTCCAGTTTGTGGCTCTACCGTTTGGTCTGGGACTGCCCCAAGAGTCTTTACGAAGGTTCTGGGAGCGCTGCTTGTGGTGGCGAGAGCCAGAGATATTGCAGTGGCTCCTTATCTGGATGACATCCTGGTCCATGCTCCATCCTGTAGTCTCACGGAGGAACAGTCGAGGGCTCTTCTCCTTTGATCTCACGGATGGAAGATAAACGAAGGAAAGAGTTCCCTGGTCCCAAGCAACAGGGTGGAATTCCTGAGTACGATAATAGATTCCTTGTCCATGAAGGTATTCTTGACAGATCAGAGACATTGGAATATTGCGTCCAACTGTCTTGTCCTTCAGACTTCCTCAAGGACATCTGTGGCCAGGTGTATGGAGGTGATTGGGCTCATGGTATTCAGCATAGATGTCACTCCCTATGCCAGGTTCCATCTCAGACCTCTTCAGTTGTGCATGTTGAGACAATGTAACGGCCATCACTCAGATCTATCCCAACAGATATCTCTGGACAACTGAACGATGGAATCCCTGTCTTGGTGGATCTGTCCGGGACAGCTGTCTATCAGGATGGGGAGCTGTTTGGGGTGCCAGAAAGGCACAGGGAAGGTGGATTTAAGAGGAATCGAGTCTACCGATAAATATTCTGGAACTTCGAGCGATATTCAACGCTTTAAGGGCTTGGCCCCCCCTGGGGTCATCCCAATTCATCAAATTCCAGTTGGACAACATTACCTTGGTCGCCTACAAAAACCATCAGGGGGGGAACGAGAAGCTCCCTTGCCATGAGGGAATTATCTTGGATTCTGGAATGGGCAGAGATCCACAATTGTTTGCTCTCAGCGATCAAGTGGACAACTAGGAAGGGGATTTTCTAAGCAGACAATAGATTAATCCAGGGGAATGGTCTCTCCACCCCAAGGCATTCAGACTCAACTTCAAGCTACCCAGATATGGGTCGCGGTCCAGGGAACCCCAGGCAGAGCTGATAGACGCCTTAGCGGTGCCCTGGGAGTTCAACCTACTTTACATATTTCCGCTGTTGCCTCTTCTACCTTGAGTAGTGGCCTGCATCAAGCAGGAGCAAGGTTTGGCTATTCTGATTGCTCCGTCGTGGCCGTGGAGGACGTGGTTTGTGGATCTGGTGGGGATGTCATCGTCTCCTCTATGGAGGTTACCCTGTTGCAGAGATCTGTTGGTTCAGGGTCCCTTTCTTTACCATAATCTCGATTCTCTGAGGCTGACTGCGTGGAGATTGAACGTCTAGTCTTAGCCAAGGGAGGTTTTTCGGAGAGAGTGATTGATACTCTCATTTAGGTCAGGAAGCTGGTCACTCAGCGCATCTATCATAAGGTGTGGAGGACCTACTTGTCCAGGTGTGAGGAACAGGGATACCCCTGACACAAGGTTAAGGTATATAGGATTTTGGCTTTTCTTCAGGATGGGCTGGATAAGGGACTTGCCGCCAGTTCCTTAAAAGGGTCAGATTTCGGCTTTATCTGTACTGTTACACAAGAAGCTAGTGGAGCTTCCTGACACTTAGTCCTTCGTTCAGGCTCTGTCTAGGATCAGACCTGTCTTTAGAAATTCTGCTCCTCCCTGGAGCTTAAACTTGGTTCTTAACATTTTGCAGACGGCTCCGTTTGAGCCTATGCATGCGCTTGACATTAAAATTGTTTCTTGGAAAGTCCTATTCCTACTGGCGATTGCATCGACTCACAGACTCTCTGAGCTAGCGGCCTTGCAATGTAAGCCTCCTTACCTGGTCTTTCACGCTGATAAGGCTGTTCTTCGCACTGGATTGGGGTTTCTTCCCAAGGTTGTGTTGAATCGTAACATCAATCAGGAAATAGTAGTTCCTTCTTTGTGTCCTAAGCCTTCTTCATCAAAGGAAAGGTTGCATCATAATTTGGATGTGGTTCGGGCCTTGAAGTTTTATCTTCAGGCCATGAAGGAGTTCAGGCAGACTTTGTCGTTATTTGTGGTGTATTCGGGGAAGCACAGGGGGTGGAGGGCCTCTTCCACTTCACTGTCTTTTTGG
>NC_069500.1:587375484-587402984 GCF_027579735.1 Bombina bombina
ACCTGTACCTAGGGATGAGTTGTTAGTAACCTGTATCTAGAGATGAGCTGTGAGTAGCCTGTACCTAGGGATGAGTTGTTAGTAACCAGTTTTTAGTAACCTGTACCTAGAGATGAGCTGTGAGTAACCTGTACCTAGGGATGAGCTGTGAGTAACTTGTACCTAGGGATGAGCTGTGAGTAGCCTGTACCTTGATGAGTTGTTAGTAACCATTTGTTAGTAACCTATACCTAGAGATGAGCTGTGAGTAACCTGTACCTAGGGATGAGCTGTGAGTAACCTGTACCTAGGGATGAGTTGTTAGTAACCTGTATCTAGAGATGAGCTGTGAGTAGCCTGTACCTAGGGATGAGTTGTTAGTAACCTGTACCTAGAGATGAGCTGTGAGTAACCTGTACCTAGGGATGAGCTGTGAGTAACCTGTACCTAGAGATGAGCTGTGAGTAACTTGTACCTAGAGATGAGCTGTGAGTAACTTGTACCTAGAGATGAGCTGTGAGTAACTTGAACCTAGGGATGAGCTGTGAGTAACCTGTACCTAGAGATAAGCTGTGAGTAACCCGTACCTAGAGATAAGCTGTTAGTAACCTGTACCTAGAGATAAGCTGTTAGTAACCTGTACCTAGGGATGAGTTGTTAGTAACCTGTACCTAGAGATGAGCTGTGAGTAACCTGTACCTAGGCATGAGCTCTGAGTAACATGTACCTAGGGATGAGTTGTTAGTAACCTGTACCTTAGTAACCTGTACCTAGTAACCTGTACCTAGAGATGAGCTGTGAGTAACCTGTACCTAGGGATGAGTTGTTAGTAACCTGTACCTAGGGATGAGCTGTGAGCAAACATCTACTGCAGAACATATGCATGAAAAAAATGAAGGAGTAAAATAGTATAAAAATACTTTAAATAAAAATATACAATATGTACCTAGAGATGAGCTGTGAGTAACCTGTACCTAGGGATGAGCTGTGAGTAACTTGTACCTAGAGATGAGCTGTGAGTAACCTGTACCTAGAGATGAGCTGTGAGTAACTTGTACCTAGAGATGAGCTGTGAGTAACTTGAACCTAGGGATGAGCTGTGAGTAACCTGTACCTAGAGATAAGCTGTGAGTAACCCGTACCTAGAGATAAGCTGTTAGTAACCTGTACCTAGAGATAAGCTGTTAGTAACCTGTACCTAGGGATGAGTTGTTAGTAACCTGTACCTAGAGATGAGCTGTGAGTAACCTGTACCTAGGCATGAGCTCTGAGTAACATGTACCTAGGGATGAGTTGTTAGTAACCTGTACCTAGTAACCTGTACCTAGAGATGAGCTGTGAGTAACCTGTACCTAGGGATGAGTTGTTAGTAACCTGTACCTAGGGATGAGCTGTGAGCAAACATCTACTGCAGAACATATGCATGAAAAAAATGAATGAGTAAAATAGTATAAAAATACTTTAAATAAAAATATACAATATGTACCTAGAGATGAGCTGTGAGTAACCTGTACCTATGTGAGTAACCTGTACCTAGGGATGAGCTGTGAGTAACTTGTACCTAGAGATGAGCTGTGAGTAACCTGTACCTAGAGATGAGCTGTGAGTAACCTGTACCTAGAGATGAGCTGTGAGTAACCTGTACCTGGGGATGAGCTGTGAGTAACCTGTACTTAGGGATGAGTTGTTAGTAACCTGCACCTAGGGATGAGTTGTTAGTAACCTGCACCTAGGGATGAGCTGTGAGTAACCTGTACCTAGAGATGAGCTGTGAGTAACCTGTACCTAGGGATGAGCTATGAGTAACCTGTACCTAGAGATGAGTTGTTAGTAACCTGTAACTAGGGATGAGCTGTGAGAAACCTGTACCTAGAGATGAGCTGTGAGTAACCTGCACCTAGGGATGAGCTGTGAGTAACCTGTACCTAGGGATGAGTTGTTAGTAACCTGTACCTAGGGATGAGCTGTGATCAAACATCTACTGCAGAACATATGCATGAAAAAAATGAATGAGTAAAATAGTATAAAAATACTTTAAATAAAAATATACAATATGTATATAGAACTCATTAGGCAATACTAAGCATTCCATATTTTTAACAATAGAGAGGTGGTCCACACTGGTACAAATTGTAATTGAGAAAAGTTTGCCCATTTTAAGCCTACTGGTAATTGTATAAATTGATTTCTAAATGAAGATTAGAAAAAACAAGAGAACACAGTCGAATCTCATGTTCCACAACACACCAATTATTTCCAAAACATGTTTGGAGTGCTCAAATTAACTAGAATAATTTGTAAGTAAGCAAAAAGGTTAGAGTAAAGCTTATTATCATACAAGTACTAGTAAGACGAAACTAGCGTCTGACTCGGATATTGCTGTTTCAGCAGAGGTGGAAGCATTCTCACTGCTGAGCAGTGTTTTAGAGATTAAGAGACTAATAATGAAAAACTTGCCTTCATAAAGAGAAGTCTCACACTTGGACAATGGGTTAAATATTCCCTTTGTTCTGCATTTAATAATACACTGGGTTAAATTTATAAAGCTGCATTTGCAGCTTTTGAGACAATGTAGCCACATATTTAAAGGGAATTTCCAGCCAAATTTGGAATTCACAAGGCTGCATTTTACTTTTGAATAGAATTACTTTTACTATATGCATGAATTAGCAAAAATGCTGCTAATAAAGCTATAGCTATTTCTAGAGTAAGTATGCGCCGTGCACAGGGCCGTCTTTAATATTGACTGGACCCTGGGCGAAAATTTTCTTGGGGCCCCCCCCATGCAATTTCGCTCTCCACCCCAACATCCCAAAACACAACTAAATCAATTTTTTTTTAATTATTAGCCCAGCAGTGGATTATCCACTGCTGAGCTAATCATTTAAAAAAATTAAATAAATTGCAATATGTGAAACTGGACCTAAGCAGTACTAATAAGTAAATAAATATATAAATTCCTCCACTGTGGATTCATTTAATATTCTTTTGAATGTGATTCTGGTGTGAGGTTAGCTGGTTAAAGATATTTAGGGCAGACAACAGGAGCAAAGCAAGGTAAAGACTGAGGAGGAAGCATGGCGGTGCAGTATAAGTTTACTGACTGGAACAGCAGAACTACTATGGGAAGCTGTAAAATCTGAGACAGAGATAAAACAAAAACTATAAAAATAAACCTTACATTAATGTGTGAAGTATCAGCAAGACACTATACATCAGCCACAGCAGCACATGTCACTTCTTTGCTAGGAACAAGTTCCCTCTCACCTTGCACTAGACAATGCTGCATGGGGAGGGGTGTGGGTGCACTCACTTATTCTTCCCACTGACACCTTTCTACAAAGCACCGTTACCCTAACAAACTTCAGTTAGTTGATCTTAGGGCCACAGCAGAAAGAGCAGGGCTAAGGGGACCAGCAAACTGGATGCTGTCTGTCCAAGGCTGCATGGATACAGTGTGAGATGAGTCGCACAGCCTCAAGACTGAAGAGAGCAGTGTATGCAGCTGCACAGATGATCAAATCCTCACGTGCTTGCCGCTCCAGCTTTCTGCTGCATGCGCCTACAGTCAGCCCTACCCAGAAACAATCCCTGCCACCAGAGCAGTTACCTGGTAACAGTGATAACCCCAGTAGGACCTTTTATGATGCAGTGGGAATGGCTGGATGCTGAGTTAGGGCTTAGCATTCAGTGCTGCACAGTGCACATCTAAAACAGCACATGGCAATAGCTTGGCATATCACATGACACCGGCACGGTCTGGCACAGTTTAAAAAAAAATATATATAAGCAGAGTACTTTTGACTGTGACAGTAATTAGGACTGAATGTGTGTGTTCCCCATGTCAAATCAGCAGTCTGGTATGAACCATAAAATTTTTTATTTTTTTTAGGACTCTTGGGCCCCTCAACAGAAACTGGGCCCTGGGCAGCTGCCCCTTTTGCCCTGTGTTAAAGACGGTCCTGGCCGTGCACCAGCATTCTAAGCACAGCACTTGCGCAGAGAGCCTAAGGTGCTTGTATCATCTGGTAATGATTCAATTTGTTAATTACTAACATGATACAAGCTCCACTGGCTTGCTGAGTAGCTGCAGTATTTTAGATGCTGGTGCACTGAGAATATTTAGCTATGCTTCACATGCACATGCACAGGAAAATTCTAACACTTAACCAGTCATAACTTTTACTAGAAGCATTTTTGCCAATGTATGTATATTGCAAATATGTTTCTATCCAAATATGTAATTCATCTACATGCATTTCAATTTTGACTGGAATGACCCTTTAAGCCTCTTCATCACCTCAGAGGTGGCGATATAAATCACCTCAACACTTGCTTATTCAGGTGATTGACATGACCTGCTCTTGCACAATTGGTTGGGCAAGAGCAGGGGGTGGCATTGCACAAGAAACCTCTTGTGCAATGTAAAATTTCACCATGTGATGCAGCATCACAAGTGATTATTGCAGGCGGACAGATTCACTACTTGCAATGATGATACGTTTTGCCCACTGTCTAGTAACTCTACTATGTAGTTATTTTGCTTGGTATTTATTTCAGGTAATTTAAAGGGACATTAAACCCAAAAAAATGATTTCATGATTCAGACAGAGAATACAATTTTAAACAACATTTCAATTTACTTCTATTATCTAATTTGCTTCATTCTTTAGATATACTTTATTAAAGAAATAGCAATGCACATGGGTGAGCCAATAACACGAGGCATCTATGTGCAGCCACCAATCAGCAGCTACTGGGCCTATCTAGATATGCTTTTCAGGAAAGAATATCAAGATAATTAAGCAAATTAAATAATAGAAGTAAATTATTAAGTTGTTTTAAATGGTATTCTCTATCTAAAAAATTAGGGTTTAATGTCCCTTTAAGGTTAAGGTTCATATGGTGATTCTATATTTCAGTGTTTTCCTTTGGCGATGTTACGAATATTTTGATGATGTTTACATGACAGGCAGTTAAGAGCCAATGAAACCGATCAATTTAATATGTGCACTAAATTGCTTACATAATGTCTATGAATAAGGCAGTGAACGCTCAAACACGTAAGACAGCGCATCACCGTTTGTCATGATCATGATTTTTATCTTTTGCAAGTATTTTTTATACATTTATCAATAAAGAATGCTTTTATGGAGCTCACTGGCATTTGATCATTTAGAAGTCTTACCTTCACATTCATAGCCAGATAAACATCTCTCAAGCAGGGCCGGATTTACATCTCAGGTGGCTGTAGGCACAAAAACCTGAAGCAATGAGGACTTTTTTTTATTATTATTTAGGACAACTAAAAATAAATATTAGATGTAAAATTACATTTTCCCTTTTATGGAGATACACAAATACACACACCAATTGCAATATTTGTTGTAATGGAAGCTACACCAAAAATCAATATTCACTTGACTCAAATGGCCATACAATTTCTATTATGTATAACAAAAACAAATCGTGT
Organism: Bombina bombina; assembly: GCF_027579735.1. Classification (NCBI taxonomy): domain Eukaryota; kingdom Metazoa; phylum Chordata; class Amphibia; order Anura; family Bombinatoridae; genus Bombina; species Bombina bombina. The sequence goes on from NC_069500.1 coordinate 587,380,937, forward strand.
TAAACTTTTAATGCAAAATATTCTAAAGAAAACCCTATTTAAAGGGACATAAAATGTGACAGTTTGCTGGGCATTTTATTATTGCACTAGTGCTTGCACAGAAGTGTGTTAGCCTCTTGCAAAAGAGTTAAACACATAGTCAATGTCAGTTCTGAGACAGCAATACACATCTGTGCAGACCCAGATGGGCTCATAGGACATGTTTATTGACAAGCCATTAGTGTATTACTTTTCTAGAGATAACTGACTATGTGCTTAACATTTTGTTGGAGTTAAACACAGTTTTGTGTAAACAATAGCAATATTAAAACTAGCAGCATGCAAGCTCATCACCATCAACAACCTGTGCAGCCAGTGGAAGAAAATATAAAATGTAGGTATTTTTTTCCACTACATGAAAAAAATCTTGTAAACTCTGATATTTTTGGTACAAATACACACAGATGTTACATTTATTTTGTTCTGAAATATAAATATCATATGATGTTGCTCTCAAAGGAAAACATGGAATGTTGTAGATTATATGTAATCCAGGGGTCAACAAATGTGTTTAAAATTAGATTTTAGAAATTCAATTTACACAATACAAAAATACCACACTTACTTGATAAAAGAACAGATTAACAATTTTTAATGTGATGTGTGTGTATGTGTATATATATGTGTGTGTGTGTGTGTGATGTGTATATATATATATATATATATATATATATACACACACACACACATACATATACACAGATATGCCATGTGAGTGGTTTACACACATACACATTTTACAGCCTTACAGTCTACAAACTTTGTTGTCAAAGTGCCCTAAAGGATGAAAATCACAATTGGCAGCTTGTAATAAAGAGCAGAGCAGCTAGTCCCACATAACCTCCACACCTTCAAGGCATTTATAGAACAAAAACATTCATCCTGAAGCAGAATTTAAACTCCTGGCTATAAAAAAGGAATACAGCACATAACAAGTGAATACACTGCAACCCTCTCTGGTAGCCAAGGGGTTAAAGTGCTCTGCTTGTTATGTTTTCATTCTAGGCAGCATTAGAAGCCTTGTACAGTCCTAACCTGTTTTGAAGCTTTCATTCCTCAACAAACAGTTTCTGCACCACATCAGCATGGAGCTGGGCTGTGTGAGGCAACAGAAGTACATAAAATAAAAGTGAAACTAAACATGCCTGGCGAAAATGGGAGGGGTTTAGTTTTAATCTTTGCCCCTCTCTACTCAACTTTGTAGGCACCTGGCAGCACAATTCTTACTAAAATAAATGCCCTCGTTAAAAAAATATATATATATATTTTTTTATAACTGACAGGCAGGCGCCCCTCACTGCAAGGCCCTTTAGGCACATGCCTACTGTGCCTAATGGGAAATCCGGCCCTGCTCTCAAGCTATAGTTTGCCTTACTAAATTTCTTTGAGGGACCTTGCCATCATAGATAATATCTCTAGAGTGGAGAGATTCAGATCATTGAGCACTTACAGAGCCAATCAACCAAACATTCTCCATATAAAAAAAATGTTCTGTTTTATAGGTGTTATGAAAGATTTTTGAGTTTAAAGGGACAGTCTAGTCAAAATTAAACTTTCATGATTCAAATAGGGCATGTAATTTTAAACAACTTTACAATTTACTTTTATCACCAATTTTGCTTTATTCTCTTTGTATTCTTAGTTGAAAGCTAAACCTAGGAGGTTCATATGCTAAATTTCTTAGCCCTTGAAGGCCACCTCTAATCGAAATGCATTTTGACAGTTTTTCACCACTAGAGGGCGTTAGTTCATGTGTTTCATATAGATAACATTGAGCTCATGAATGTGAATTTACCGAGGAGTGAGCATTGATTGGCTAAAATGCAAGTCTGTCAAAAGAACTGAAATAAGGGGCAGTATGCAGAGGCTTAGATTCTTATACACACTGTGTGTGTATGTATATATATATATATATATATAACATAATTTATGTAAGAACTTACCTGATAAATTCATTTCTTTCATATTAGCAAGAGTCCATGAGCGAGTGACGTATGGGATATACGTTCCTACCAGGAGGGGCAAAGTTTCCCAAACCTCAAAATGCCTATAAATACACCCCTCACCACACCCACAAATCAGTTTAACGAATAGCCAAGAAGTGGGGTGATAAGAAAAAAGTGCGAAAGCATAAAAAATAAGGAATTGGAATAATTGTGCTTTATACAAAAAAATCATAACCACCACAAAAAAGGGTGGGCCTCATGGACTCTTGCTAATATGAAAGAAATGAATTTATCAGGTAAGTTATTACATAAATTATGTTTTCTTTCATGTAATTAGTAAGAGTCCATGAGCTAGTGACGTATGGGATAATGACTACCCAAGATGTGGATCTGTCCACGCAAGAGTCACTAGAGAGGGAGGGATAAAATAAAGACAGCCAATTCCTGCTGAAAATAATCCACACCCAAAATAAAGTTTAAATGAAAACATAAGCAGAAGATTCAAACTGAAACAGCTGATATGTACTTTTCTACCAAAAACTGTTTCAGAAGAAGAAAAGACATCAAAATGGTAGAATTTAGAAAAAGTATGCAAAGAAGACCAAGTTGCTGCTTTGCAAATTTGATCAACCGAAGCTTCATTCCTAAACGCCCAGGAAGTAGAAACTGACCTAGTAGAATGAGCTGTAATCCTCTGAGGCAGAGTTTTACCCGACTCAACATAGGCATGATGAATTAAAGATTTCAACCAAGATGCCAAAGAAATGGCAGAAGCTTTCTGGCCTTTTCTAGAACCGGAAAAGATGACAAATAGACTAGAAGTCTTTCGGAAAGTCTTAGTAGCTTCAACATAATATTTCAAAGCACTAACAACATCCAAAGAATGCAATGATTTCTCCTTAGAATTCTTAGGATTAGGGCATAATGAAGGAACTACAATTTCTCTACTAATGTTGTTGGAATTCACAACCTTAGGTAAAAAATTCAAAAGAAGTTCGCAACACTGCCTTATCCTGATGAAAAATCAGAAAAGGAGACTCACAAGAAAGAGCAGACAATTCAGAGACTCTTCTGGCAGAAGAGATGGCCAAAAGGAACAAAACTTTCCAAGAAAGTAATTTAATGTCCAATGAATGCATAGGTTCAAACGGAGGAGCTTGAAGAGCCCCCAGAACCAAATTCAAACTCCAAGGAGGAGAAATTGACTCAATGACAGGTTTAATACGAACCAAGGCTTGTACAAAACAATGAATATCAGGAAGATTAGCAATCTTTCTGTGAAAAAGAACAGAAAGAGCAGAGATTTGACCTTTCAAGGAACTTGCGGACAAACCTTTATCTAAACCATCCTGAAGAAACTGTAAAATTCTCGGAATTCTAAAAGAATGCCAGGAAAAATGATGAGAAAGACACCAAGAAATATAAGTCTTCCAGACTCTATAATATATCTCTCTAGATACAGAATTACGAGCCTGTAACATAGTATTAATCACAGAGTCAGAGAAACCTCTTTGACCAAGAATCAAGCGTTCAATCTCCATACCTTTAAATTTAAGGATTTGAGATCCTGATGGAAAAAAGGACCTTGCGACAGAAGGTCTGGTCTTAACGGAAGAGTCCACGGTTGGCAAGAGGCCATCCGGACAAGATCTGCATACCAAAACCTGTGAGGCCATGCTGGAGCTACCAGCAGAACAAACGAGCATTCCTTCAGAATCTTGGAGATTACTCTTGGAAGAAGAACTAGAGGCGGAAAGATATAGGCAGGATGATACTTCCAAGGAAGTGATAATGCATCCACTGCCTCCGCCTGAGGATCCCGGGATCTGGACAGATACCTGGGAAGTTTCTTGTTTAGATGAGAAGCCATCAGATCTATTTCTGGAAGTTCCCACATTTGAACAATCTGAAGAAATACCTCTGGGTGAAGAGACCATTCGCCCCGGATGCAACGTTTGGCGACTGAGATAATCCGTTTCCCAATTGTCTATTCCTGGAATATGAACCGCAGAGATTAGACAGGAGCTGGATTCCGCCCAAACCAGAATTCGAGATACTTCTTTCATAGCCAGAGGACTGTGAGTCCCTCCTTGATGATTGATGTATGCCACAGTTGTGACATTGTCTGTCTGAAAACAAATGAACAATTCTCTCTTCAGAAGAGGCCAAGACTGAAGAGCTCTGAAAAATTGCACGGAGTTCCAAAATATTGATCGGTAATCTCACCTCCTGAGATTCCCAAACCCCTTGTGCTGTCAGAGACCCCCACACAGCTCCCCAACCTGTAAGACTTGCATCTGTTGAAATTACAGTCCAGGTCGGAAGAACAAAAGAAGCCCCCTGAACTAAACGATGGTGATCTGTCCACCACGTCAGAGAGTGTCGTACAATCGGTTTTAAAGATATTAATTGAGATATCTTTGTGTAATCCCTGCACCACTGGTTCAGCATACAGAGCTGAACAGGCCGCATGTGAAAACGAGCAAAGGGGATCACGTCCGATGCCGCAGTCATAAGACCTAGAATTTCCATGCATAAGGCTACCGAAGGGAAAGATTGTGACTGAAGGTTTCGACAAGCTGATATCAACTTTAGATGTCTCATGTCTATCAAAGATAGAGTCATGGATACTGAATCTATCTGAAAACCTAAAAAGGTTACCTAAGTCTGAGGAATCAATGAACTTTTTGGTAAATTGATCCTCCAACAATGATGTTGAAGAAACAACACAAGTCGATTTGAATGAGATTCTGCTAAATATGAAGACTGAGCAAGTACCAAGATATCGTCCAAATAAGGAATACCACAATACCCTGTTCTCTGATTACAGACAGAAGGGCACCGAGAACCTTCGTAAAAAATTCTTGGAGCTGTAGCTAAGCCAAACGGCAGAGCCACAAACTGGTAATGCTTATCTAGGAAAGAGAATCTCAGAAACTGATAGTGATCTGGATTAATCGGAATATGCAGATATGCATCCTGTAAAACTATAGTAGACATATAATGCCCTTGTTGAACAAAAGGCAGGATAGTCCTTACAGTTACCATTTTGAATGTTGGTATCCTTACATAACGATTCAATATTTTTAGATCCAGAACTGGTCTGAAGGAATTTTCCTTCTTTGGTACAATGAAGAGATTTGAATAAAAACCCCAGTCCCTGTTCCAGAACTGGAACTGGCAAAATTACTCCAGTCAACTCTAGATCTGAAACACATTTCAGAAATGCTTGAGCCTTCGCTGGGTTTACTGGGACACGGGAAAGAAAAAATCTCTTTGCAGGAGGCCTTATCTTGAAGCCAATTCTGTACCCTTCTGAAACAATGTTCTGAATCCAAAGATTGTGAACGGAATTGATCCAAATTTCTTAGAAAAAACGTAATCTGCCCCCTACCAGCTGAGCTGGAATGAGGGCCGCACCTTCATGTGGACTTAGGAGCTGGCTTTGATTTTCTAAAAGGCTTGGATTTATTCCAGACTGGAGATGGTTTCCAAACTGATACCGCTCCTGAGGATGAAGGATCAGGTTTTTGTTCCTTGTTGTGACAAAAGGAATGAAAACGATCATTACCCTGGAAAGAAAGGGAAAGCAGAGTAGACTTAGAAGACATAACAGCATTCCAAGTCTTAAGCCATAAAGCTCTTCTAGCTAAAATAGCTAGAGACATATACCTGACATCAACTCTAATGATATCAAAGATGGCATTACAAATAAAATTATTAGCATGTTGAAGAATAAAAATGCTATGAGAATTATGATCTGTTACTTGTTGCGCTAAAGCTTCTAACCAAAAGATGAAACTGCAGCAACATCCGCTAAAGATATAGCAGGTCTAAGAAGATTACCTGAACACAAGTAAGCTTTTCTTAGAAAGGATTCAATTTTCCTATCTAAAGGATCCTTAAGGAAGTACCATCTGCCGTAGGAATAGTACGCTTAACAAGAGTAGAGACAGCCCCATCAACTTTAGGGATTTTGTCCCAAAACTCTAATCTGTCAGATGGCACAGGATATAATTGCTTAAAAAGTTTAGAAGGAGTAAATGAATTACCCAAATTATTCCATTCCCTGGAAATTACTTCAGAAATAGCACTAGGGACAGGAAAAAACTTCTGGAATAACTACAGGAGATTTAAAAACCTTATCTAAACGTATTAAATTAGGACTTCTTTAAGTAAAGAACGAATAAATTTCATTTTAAATAAATATGAAGATTTATCAGCATCAACCTCTGAGACAGAATCCTCTGAACCAGAAGAACCATTATCAGAATCAGAATGATGATGTTCATTTAAAAATTCATCTGAAAAATGAGAAGTTTTAAAAGACTTTTTACATTTACTAGAAGGAGGAATAACAGACATAGCCTTCTTAATGGATTTTAAAAACAAAATCTCTTATGTTATCAGGAACACTCTGAGTATTAGATGTTGACAGAACAGCAATAGGTAATGTAACAGTACTTAAAGGAAATATTATCTGCATAAACAGTTTGTCATGACAAAACAGTACAAACAACAGCTGGAGGAACAGATACCATAAGTTTACAGTAGATACACTTAGCTTTGGTAGCTCCAGCCCCAGGCAGGGATATTCCAGAAGTATCTTCTGACTCAGCTTCAACGTGGGACATCTTGCAATATGTAATAGAAAAAACAACATATAAAGCAAAATTGATCAAATTCCTTAAATGACAGTTTCAGGAATGGGAAAAAAATGCCAGAGAATAAGCTTCTAGCAACCAGAAGCAAAAAATCAATGAGACTTAAATAATGTGGAGACAAAAGTGACGCCCATATTTTTTCGCGCCAAAAAAGACACCCACATTATTTGGCGCCTAAATGCTTTTGGCGCCAAAAATGACGCCACATCCGGAACGCCGACACTTTTGGCGCAAAAGAACGTAAAAAATGACGCAACTTCCGGCGACACGTATGACGCCGGAAACAGAAAATAATTTTTGCGCCAAAAAAGTCCGCGCCAAGAATGACGCAATAAAATGAAGCATTTTCAGCCCCCGCGAGCCTAACAGCCCACAGGGAAAGTCAAATTTTTAAGGTAAGAAAAAAATGAATTATTCATATGCATTATCCTAAATATGAAACTGACTGTCTGAAATAAGGAATGTTGAACATCCTGAGTCAAGGCAAATAAATGTTTGAATACATATATTTAGAACTTTATATAAAAAGTGCCCAACCATAGCTTAGAGTGTCACAGAAAATAAGACTTACTTACCCCAGGACACTCATCTACATGTAGTAGAAAGCCAAACCAGTACTGAAACGAGAATCAGTAGAGGTAATGGTATATATAAGAGTATATCGTCGATCTGAAAAGGGAGGTAAGAGATGAATCTCTACGACCGATAACAGAGAACCTATTAAATAGACCCCGTAGAAGGAGATCACTGCATTCAAATAGGCAATACTCTCCTCACATCCCTCTGACATTCACTGCACGCTGAGAGGAAAACCGGGCTCCAACCTGCTGCGGAGCGCATATCAACGTAGAATCTAGCACAAACTTACTTCACCACCTCCATAGGAGGCAAAGTTTGTAAAAACTGATTTGTGGGTGTGGTGAGGGGTGTATTTATAGGCATTTTGAGGTTTGGGAAACTTTGCCCCGCCTGGTAGGAATGTATATCCCATACGTCACTAGCTCATGGACTCTTGCTAATTACATGAAAGAAATATATATATATATATATATATATATGTATATATATATATATATATATACACACACATACATACAGTATATATATCTATATGACACACAGAGTGCCGTTTTTGAGTATATGTTTAAATTACAGGTGCAACTTGGTTTGTTAACACAAAATACAGCTTAACAGCAAAGGTACAGTCAACACCAGAATTTTTGTTGTTTTAAAAGTGTGTGTGTGTGTATATATATATATATATATATATATATATATATATATATATATATATATATATATATATATATATATATATATATATATATATATAGTGCACCTGCCCTGGCAATAGCACTCCACTTGTAATTTGAGCATATGTGTTTAAAGAGTAATGAATAATTTTATTATAGGCTCACATAATATTTTTATTTATATTGCATGTATATATGTATTTAATACTACCTAAGGGAAATTACACGTTATCTGATATGAATGCTGTAGGATGCATCACACTACAGTTCACACTATAAAAATAATTATAGGTAATTAATTGTTAGAGTTACATTACCACTCATTTGTAACATTAAAGGGGCATTAAACACTTTGAGATGGTAATAAAAAATGATAAACTGTATATATAAAATAATTTCTGTAATATACTTTCATTATTTTTTTTTCCTGTAAATCCATTCTGAAATTGTCAGCTTTTCAGTTGCTTTTAGTAATGGAAGTGCAGAACACTGTTATATTCCACACAGCCATTGGCTGCACACTCTATTGACTTATTTATAACTGACCCTAATTGGCCACAGCAGAGAAGGTAACTTAATTTACAACATGGCCGCTCCCATTGTTTTATAGACACTAAAACTTTACTTATTTTTTTCAATATTTAAACAGGTAATGAAACTTTAAAAAATACATCTATATGTTATTCTCAGACTAGTATTTTCTTTGAATACATCATTCTATCTAGCATTTATTTAGTGTTTAATGTTCCGCCTTTAAGCCTTTTTTTCTTTCAAAATATTAAAACCACATAAGCAGAAGCTAACTGAACCCAATTGTTTTCTTTCAGGATTCAGATAGAGCATGGAATTTTGAAGGGACACTGAACCCATTTTTTTTCTTTCATGATTCAGATAGAGCATGAAATTTTAAGCAACTTTCTAATTTACTCCTATTATCAAAATTTCTTCATTCTCTTGGTATCTTTATTTGAAATGCAAGAATGTAAGTTTAGGTGCCGGCCCATTTTTGGTGATCAACCTGGGTTGCCCTTGCTGATTGGTGGATAAATCCATCTACCAATAAAAAAGTGCTTTCCATAGTTCTGAACCCCAAAAAAAAAAACTTAGATGCCTTCTTTTTCAAATAAGGATAGCAAGAGAACGGAGACAAATTTATAATATTAGTAAATTAGAAAGTTGCTTAAAATTGCATGCTCTATCTGAATCAATAAAGAAGATTTGGGTTCAGTGTCCCTTTAAGCAACTTTCCAATTTACTCCTATTATCAATTTTTCTTCGTTCTCTTGCTATCTTTATTTTAAAAGCAGGAATGTAAATCTTAGCAGCCAGCCTATTTTAGGTTCAGCACCATGGATAGCACTTGCTTATTGGAGGCTTACATTTACCCACCAATAAGCAAGCATAACCCAGGTTCTCAACCAAAAATGGGCCAGCTCCTATGCATCGCATTCCTACTTTTTACTATTATTATTATCATGTATTTGTATAGCGCCACCAAATTCCCTAGCGCCGGGTACAGTGATAGGGGTATACAATGACAAGGATTTGTGATAAAATACAAAACATAACAAAACTAAACAAATCTATTACAGGAGGATGAGGGTCCTGCTCCGGAGAGCTCACAGTCTACAGGTTTAGGGTGCAGAAACATAAGGTTGGGGTAGCTTGTTACATCGGTTGTAGTTGCAGCAGTGAGTCAGGCAGTTCATGTATTAGTTCGGTTAGGAAGAGAGATGGAGGAGATATGGTAAGCCTCTTTGAATAGGTAGGTTTATAAGGAGCATCCAAAGCTATATAAGGTTGGAGACAGTCTTATGGAGTGGGGTAGAGAGTTCCAGAGGGCAGGAGCAGCACGTGAGAAGTCTTGGAGACAGGAGTGGGATGTAGAGATAACAGGAGTGGAGAGACGTAGGTCAGAGGTTGATCGAAGAGGACAGGATGGGGAATATTTCACTATTAGAGAGGAAATATAGTTGGGAGTTAGACTATTGAGTGCTTTGTAAGTTAGGGGTAATTGTATTCTGGAGTGTATGGGGAGCCAGTGTAGAGACTGACAGAGCGGAGCAGCCGATGTAGATCGACGACTTAGGTGGATGAGTCTAGCAGAAGCATTCATAATAGATTGGAGGGAGGAGAGGCTGTGTTTTTGAAGGCCATTTAGAAGTAGATTGCAATAATCAATGCGTGACAAAATGAGGAAATGAATAAGTATTTTTGTAGTTTTTTTAGTAAGGAAGGGACGAATTCTGGAAATGTTGCGTAGGTAACACCAAGACAGTGGACCTGGGGTAAGGTGTTAAGAATAGAGTCTCCAACCATCAGAGAAATGTCAGGTGTTTGAGGTCTTGAAGAGGGGGGAATAAGAAGCAGCTCAGTTTTGGACAGATTGAGTTGGAGATAGTGTGAAGACATCCAAGAGGAAATTGCAGAGAGGCAGTTAGAAATCTGGTTGAGTAAAGTGGGAGAGGTATCAGGAGAGGAAAGATAGATTTGGGTATCATGAGCATATAAGTGGTACTGGAATCCAAAGGAGGCTATAAGTTTTTAAAGGGAGGATGTATAGAGAGAGAAAAGCAAGGGACCCAAGACAGAGCCTTGCGGTACTCCAACTGAGAGAGGCATAGGATCACATGATATGTTGTTTAAATAAAGATAGGAAAAGAACAAATAAAAATTGATAATAAAAAAAAATAGGTGTAAAATTAGAAAGTTGCTTAAAATTGCATGCTCTATCTGAATCATGAAATAAAAAAAATTGTGTTTAGTGTCCCTTTAAGGAAAAGGATTTGCTAGATTAAAAAAAAAAAATACAATTTTACAAAGTGCGAGTTCTTGGAAGTTTTCCACTTGTCATGATCTTTTTTTCCCCTATTTGCCATTTTTCATAACAGTTCAGGGCCTTCCTGTAATCACTAGCTGGCTTTTCTCTGTGACTGCAGCGGACAGTAAAGCAGTGTATATATAACATGCATCAATTCTAGACAAAACAACAATTTCAAGGCTATGTGTATTGCAAGTGTCTGCCAAACTTATATTGGTAATAACTGTCTGACATACCATGCAGAATGCCACTATACCTCAAAACACATAAAAAATCATAGAGCCTATGTTTACAAAGGAAAAAAAACCCACATTCAATGCATATATTGCTGCCTCTAAATCCAGTTTATTTTGGAACTGTTATCTAAACACCTTGTCATGCTGAAAATCACGTATGTACAAGCTATAATAAAGTATTGTGCAATTTGCTAAGTAAATTGCACAATTGCAATGTACAAATTTCATTACAATGTAAACAAAAATAACATTGACAAATTCCCAGTGAGTTTAACCATGCTTCAAATAAAACTGATCTCCCTAAAAGCACAAACCGTGAATATCCCATTGTGAATACAACCCTCCCCCATTTTGGGCCAGATTATGAGTTGAGCATAAACGTTTGCACGATAAGGGGTTTTCCCCAAGTGTTTCCGCTTATCTGGCTTATTGCTCGTATTATTGAGCACAGTCGTAATCTACGCTAGAATGATTACCGCGTCCTTAGAGCTCTGGTTAACTGTTTTGCAAAACAAAAAGGTTGCACAAAAATACATTACAAAGTATACTTAAACTCATAATAACACCATCTAATAAAAATGATTTAAAAAAAAATATTGCACACAAAACATTGAGATACATACATATACATGTCTAAAGATGTATACGTATGTACACTTGCATTCAAAAGTTTGAAGTCACTTAGACATTTCCTTATTTTCCATGAAAACATACATGAAATGTGTTTGAATAGGAAATATAGTCAGTCATCAACAATGTAAAAAAAAAAAATTTAAGGGAAATAATAACAGTGTACTTCAAACTATGCTTTCGTGAAAGAATCCTCCATGTGCATCAATTATAGCCTTGCAAACATTTGGCATTCTAGTTGTGAATTTATTGAGGTAATCTGACAAGATTTCACCTCATGCTTCGTGAAGCCCCTACAACAAATTTGATTGGCTTGCTGGGCAGGTCTTATGTACCATATGGTCATGCTGCTCCCACAACAGCTCAATCGGGTTGAGATTTGGTGACTGTGCTGGTCACTCCATTTAAAGACAGAATACCAGCTGACTGCTTCTACCCTAAATAGTAATTACATAGTTTGGAGCTGTGCTTTGGGTCATTGTCCTGTTGTAGGAGAAAATTGGCTCCAATCAAGGGCCGTTCACAGGGTATGACATGGCTTTGCAAAATGGAGCAATAGCCTCCCTTTTTCAAGGTCCCTTATACCCAGTATAAATCTCACACTTTACCACCACCAAAGCACCCCCAGACCACCACGTTGCCTACAACATGCTCTGGCCATCTTGAGCTTGTAACCAAACCCACAATTGCTGATGTTCCAGATGCTCAACAAGTCTAATGAAGGCCAGTTTTATTGCTTTTTTAATCAGCGCAACAGTTTTCAGCTGTGCTATCATAATTGCAAAAGGGTTTTCTAATGATCAATTAGCCTTTTTAAATGATAAACTTGGATTATCAAACACAATGTGCCATTGGAATACAGGACAGATGGCTGCTGATAATGGGCCTCTGTACGCCTATGTAGCTATTCCATTAAAAATCAGCCGTTTCCAGCTACTATAGTCTCTTACAACATTAACAATGTATACACTGTATTTCTGATCAATTTGATGTTATTTTAACCCCTTAATGACCAGCACCGTACCCTGTAAAAACTGTGTCAGTAAGGGGGAAGGAGGAAAGAGGAGGGGCAATGAGGGGGATCCTATGTAAGATCCTTTGAGGGAAAAGGATCTGGGAGGGGGAGGGGGAGGGGGGCAGCTACACTACAGAAAAATGGGGGGGGGGGGAAAGACTGATTTGCAGCAAACTGGGTACTGGCAGACAGCTGCCAGTACCCAAGATGGCGCCAAATAGGTAGAGGGGGGAGGGTTAGAGAGCTGTTTAGGGGGGAGGATCAGGGAAGTTGGGAGGTAAGGGGGGATATTAGCTTTACGATCTATTAATAATGTGAGAACGGTGATTTTGAACCAGCAGTAATCTAATAGCTGGTAAATTTGGTATATGTTTATCTAATTGGTACTGACAACGGGTAAAACTTTTTGGGGGCAACATTTGTTGTTGAATTCAAGGATATACTTGAGATACTCTTTACATGTTTGAGCCATCATTAATCTATATATATTAAACCACGAAGGAGGGTTAACAAACTCTGGTTCTAAGCAGCCTGTTTAGATTCACTCGATCTATACTGTTTGAGGTGAACATGGTCACTAACGTTGTGAGAAGCTTACTAGTCTAGCAGCCACCTGACCTACTAAATTATAGTGACTTTATTAAACTTCTGCAATATAGGTTAAGTATAACCGATAGGTAGTATATGTAGTCTATAATTTTATTACGACTGTATGATTTATAAAATATCTAGTAAATTTACTACATTATATCATTATTATCTTTAAAAACATACCTCAAGTACCTATGCTACTCTCCACGTTTATTATGCTTAATACATCTACTCTAAGAGCCTAAGCGTGATTTTATTTACATTTTCCTATTTTAAAACTGTGTGTTTTTTTGTTATTAAAAGTTATGTTTTAAATTAACTCTAATCCCTCAGCATTGCACTATACCGTTAATTCCGCTTTGATTAAAATCAGCAAAACTGTGTGTGCGTGTTACAGCAGCAGGTACTTGCCTCCTGGGCATGACACTTTCGGGACCAAGGAATCAAACTAAGAACTGCAATGCACCAAAAAGCCAGAGTGGACATGCTCGATTTATCAAATGCTTTGCAAGCCTTTCGACCCCCTACAACTGCAGGTTCTCACAAGAGAACCTTAAGTCCGTATTTAACAAGCAGCGGTCATCAGACAGCTGCTTTCCTAACCTTTCGCCACCTCTAAGGTAGCGAATTTCAATCTCCCCGGTCTCGTCCGACCGGGGAGATTGACAGCTCCTACCCAAGCGTGATTGGCTGGGTGCAGGCAGGGGCGGGATTGCACACGAGTGCAAAATAGTGCTCGTGTGCAATGCTGAATTCCGTCAGCGGAATTCAGCCCGCCAGAGGTGAGCTGCGGTGGAAAGGGGCGCGTATGTACGCCCCTGTCCACCGCAGATTGATAAAATGACCCCTTACTGTTTTTTTTGTTCTAGACAGTACAGTATCAGCACCAGGGCTTAAACACAGGCAGTTTTTAAAGGAACTGCAGATGCGTTTATGGGATCTCAATCACTGTTCAATTAAAAATTATATGTGCTTGAGTACATATTTTGATTGTTATGTTCCTTTAAATATACTCATAATCATATTGTGTAGAAAGTTTCAAGGGTCACTGTGGCGCACCCTCCCATTTTTATTGCTGTGTTGAGTGTTGATTCATTTGGCCATATCATCATGACCAATGAAGAATTGAAATACCTATTAGTTTATTGCACAGTAAACATCTAGTTCAATTATAATTAACTCACATGCTGTAGTAAAATGATCAGATTGCATCAAAAGAAAGTTCAAAAACACACAGCGTGTACCTTTTTCACTGTCTGCAAGACACCAAAAAATATTTACACAAGTTTGTTAAAGGGATAGTATACTCAAAATTTAACTTTCATCATTCAGAGCATGCAATTTTAAGCAACTTTCTAATTTACTCCCATTTTCAATTTTTCTTTGTTCTCTTGGTAGCGCTTGCTGATTGGTGGCTACATTTAGACACCAATCAGAAAGTGCTACCCAAGTGCTGAACCAAAAATGGGCCGGCTCCTATGCTTACATTCCTGCTTTTTTCAAATAAAAGATACCAAGAGAACGAAGAAAAAAATTATAATAGGAGTAAATTAGAAAGTTAAACTTGCATGTTCTATCTGAATCATGAAAGTTTAATTTTGACTAGACTATTCCTTTAAGTTCAAAAAAGAACTCTTAGCATATGGAGCATAATAATGACTCTCTCTAAATTACAGGACAATTTTGGGGAAAAAAATAATAAAAGTGCACTGCAAATATGTTTTTTTTTTAATTAATTAAATATTTTGGGTCAGATTACGAGTCATGTGTTAACAGTTATGCGCAAGTGATATAAGGGGTTTATCGCAGTTGTTTGTATGTATCGGTTTTCTGCTTGTATTACAATTTGAAAGTAAACACGATCGCTTGAGTGCAATCATGATTTACACTAGAATGATTACCACATCTTCAGAGCTCTAATTAACTTTTTCGATAACTTTTCGATTTTTTATTTTTATTTTTTTTTTACGGTCCACCAAGATGACAGGTCTATGACCTATGTCCCATAACGCCTAAGGACTCAACTCTCTGACTAAGCGTAGTCTTCTTACTAACCACATGAGACGTTCTAAAGCCGAAGTAGTTTTCTTGCAGGAGACGCACTGGGTGCATTGACCAGGTAAGCTTTACTCTTTTAGACTCTATACCACTCTATTCGAGGCTTCACACCACTATAAATCTAGAGGGGTTGCTATATTAATAAGGGACAACGTAGCCTTCAAATTACTATATGTTGAAAAAGACCCAGAAGCAAGATTTATTATTGTAATCTGTAAGTTGAACAAACCTTTACTCCCCAAACACCCAACAGATTAAATTTCTAAGGAAACTACTCAAATTAGTAGTGTCAAACAGAGCACTCTATTAATAGGTGGGGACTTTAATCTAATTTGGGATCCAAATTTGGACAGACAAGGTGTTGGAAACCGAACGGGGGATATATCCACAAGCTCACTGGCCAGCGCCTTCTGTACCTTAATGTCTCATTACAGCCTGTATGATGTTTGGAGGTCTCTACCCAGTTGATAGAGACTACACTTTTTATTCCCACCCACATAAATCCCACTCGAGATTAGATTATTTCTTTACCAACCCTTGGGCGCTTAAAGCACCATCCTCTACTATCTCCCTGGTTTCGTGGTCTGATCATGATTCAGTCCATATTTCCCTCCTTCCTAAGCCCATCCCAACTAACATTAGATGGGGATGTGAAGACTGGTTAGTGATTGACCCCATTATTTCTAAAGAAATCAGTTAGAAGATTCAAGACTTCATAGCAATAAATGATGATGGCTAGACGTCGGTTCAGATAGTATGGGCGACACTTAAAGTCTATGCAAGGGGACTTTGCATTAAACACTCTGCCTCGCAACGAAAGAAGCAAAGTAAATCACAGGTCTATGTAGGGCGATTTCTTCTGTTCAGAAATCTAGCCCTACTTTGCAGTGCGCATTATGCATGGAACAAATTAGGTCCAAGCTCAGAGAGCTAGAACTAAATAGAGTACAGAAAACCCTACTTAAATTTCAGCAAAAATTATATTATAATAATAAAGCCAATTCGCTGATGGCGACCAAACTCAGAAATAGACAATCACAACACATAATAGCTTCGCTCAAACATGAGGGTAAAGTACTCCTTTCCCCCAAGGAGATCGGAGAATCCTTTCGTTCATATTACACCTCTCTATATAACAATACAATACAATCATCCCCGCTACCGCCAACAGAAGTCACATGAGAATTCCTAGGGACCTTAGTTTTAACAACCTTGAACAAAAGCCAAATGAAGTGTCTAAGTGATCCCATAGGTTCAGAAGAATTAAGAAAGGTCATCTCCCAACTCAAAAAAAAAGCAAAGCTCCAGGCCCAGACAGATTTACTGGACACTTTTATAAAACTTTTGCTGACAAACGTGCCCCTCTTTTACTCAAAACTTTTAATGATTTCGCCTCTACAGGGCAATGTCTTAGAGAATTCCTTGAGGCTGTTATCACCATACACAAACCAGACAAAGATCCTCAGTTATGTAGCAGCTATATGCCTATTTCGCTTATAAACACTGATATTAAGTTATACTCCAAAATATTAGCTAATAGAGTAAATAAAAGTCATATCTACCATCATACATAGTGATCAAGTGGGATTTGTCCCGAGGATGGAGGGCCCCGATAACACTCGTCGCATACCGTCTATTCTTCACGAGGTACATAAACAAGGACCCGCCTTTCTGTCCCTGTCTCTGGACGCAGAAAAAGCATTTGACAGGGTCAGATGGGAATATTTATGTGAGACGTTGAAGGCCTTTAGTATCCCCTCACAATTCATCACAGCCACGCAAACTCTATATTCCTCACCTACTGCCACAGTAAGTGGAGTCGGATTTAGCTCTGATAGGTTTATCGCTAATGGGTTATCACAAATGGCACCCAACAAGGATGCCGTCTCTCTCCCCTCTTATTCGGGTTGGCTATATAACCACTTGCCCAGGCAATCAGATGAGATACAAGGAATTAAATTTGGCAGGTCTCAACATAAATTAGCTCTCTTTGCCGATGAAGTCACTTTATTACTCACCACACCAGCCCAATCTATGCCCGCAGTGTTCAACCTAATTGAGAAATTCAGTAGCCACAGCCACTACAAATTAAACGTGATCAAAACAGAAGTATTATTCTTAAACATCACGCCACCGGAACTGAACTCAACTCCAAGCCTCGTACCCTTTACAATGGTCACCATATTTTATGAAACACTTAGGAGTATACTTGAGCCCAGACCTCCAGAAGGTGATCACAAGAAATAACCAGGACCGATAACCTGAATTAAAAAAAAAAAACTCCTTTCTACATGGGAATTCACAGAATTCTCTTGGACAGGCTGCATCACGGCTATTAAGATGGCATTCCTGCCTAAACTTACATACCTATTCAGGTGTACTCCTATTCAGTACCTAGGCCTATTTTGAATCAATTTCAAAGTCTGATATATACATATGTTTAAAACGGCAAGAAACCTTGAACTTCCAAATGGGAAATTCAAAAACCCATCGACAAAGGTGGTTTAGCGTACCCCAGCGTCCTACTATATCATGACTAACTCATCTCTCTGCTTGGAATCTAACCTCCTCCTCGAAGTAGAGCAATCTCTGATCCCAACAGGTATTTCGCTCTCAGACTTACCCTAGGTCCCCCCTTATTTAAGATCCAGCCTTAAGATAGTGCACCCATACTTCTTGATACACTTAAAATGTGGGATAAAACGAAACACCTGGCTAATATTGCACCACACCCCTCTCCAGTATACAAATTAAGAAGTATCCTCGCCTGCCTACCAGAAACCCATGACTCATGGTGGGCCAAATCATCTTACCTGCCCATTTCCGATTTCTGGGACAAAGAGGGTATGCTGAGTTTCGGAGAGGCAGTAGAGAAATTCTCTCTTCCATTACGTTTGAACTTAGAGTACTTGCGCTTATCTAGCTTGCTTAGATCTTAGAATTTCCTGAAAAACTCTTTTCAGAGTATGACTAAATAGGAGAGTAGAGGGATACTAGGCAGACCCATTAGAGGCATCCTTTCCATTCAATATTGGGAGTTGGTAACCCCAAAAGACCACAACAAACACAGTCAATTCCTTGCATGGGAGAGAGACTTACATTTCGTAGAAAGTGCAGGGGTTTGGTTCAGGGAGCTCGTGAAAACTAAACAAGTTTTACACTGCGCAACGCTCTGGGAATTATACTACAAAGTAGTGGTCCGGTAGCACTTGGTCCCTACCTCTTTGAACAGAATATTTCTTACCTCTTCACCCCTGTGCTGGAGAGAGTCCGGTCATTTAGGCACACACACACATATTTGGTGGGAGTGCCCCAGAATTAGAGGTCTGTGTTCATTCTTGTACGTAGACTGCAAATACCAGTAGTGATGTACCCGGCTGTAGAACTCCTACATCTTAAGACACCTGATCTTTGTACATCTGCTAAACATCTAATGACTTATCTACTGACCACTACTAAGTTAGCAATCGCTAGAAACTGGAAGCAGGAGGCCCCCCTACTTTAGCCCAGGTGTTAGACATAGTGGACTACATCAGAAAAATGGAACTCTATGTATTTAGAGACAACAATAAATATGATCTCTACCATGAGATCTGGTCGTCTTGGGACAGTCTATTTACTGACTTAACCACCCCTTTTTTTTCCTCCCATTTCCAACCTTCCCTATATCCAAAAGGGTGAAATATGCTCCTTGAATATGGGGTGCAAGGTTTCCCTTCCCATTTGAAAGCATATGGTAAAAACTTATATGTTATTCAATTCCATGATATACTGCCATTTCCCCTACATAGCTAATCCTAGTCAGGTAGGGGTATAAATAGTAGCTATCATACACATAGGTTCTTCCTATATCGGATGCCTTCTTATAGGCAGATGATTAGCTACATTCTCAAGCTCTTACCTATTTTTTAAAACGAGGAATCAAGACAGCCTGATTTGACATTAATGCATATTTGATTTTCAATCTATGTTATTTACTATGCTTGGTGCACATATTGTAAATGTTTGAAAAATGTATATACTGTCAGAATGTTTCAATGTGTTTTCATATTAATCCTCAATAAAAGACTAAAGGAAGAATAAAGACAATTCAAAAAGAGAATCACTGAGTTGGAAAAAGGATAACCCCTTCCTAAATTACTTTTAAACTCAATCAGGTGTAGCTAATCACCTTCTCAACAGCACACACAAAGCCATTTGTCCTTCAACTGTGATCAGCTGTGAGCATATTGATTAGCTCAGCATGAAAAGAGCTTTCCTGGAGCATCTCAGTCCCTGGTAGTGCAACTGAAGCAAACAATCAACTATGGGTGGCAAGGCACTGTCAAAAGATCTCCGGGATAATGTTGTTGACAGGCACAAGTCAGGAGATGGATACAAGATAATATAAAAGGCTTTATCAATGCATAGAAGCACAGTGAAGTCTATTATTAAGAAGTGGAAGGTATTTGGTACAACACAGACCCTCTCTGGATCAGGACGTCGCTTCAAACTGGATGAAAGAGCCAGGAGGAAACTGGTCTGACAGGCTACCAAGAGGCCCACAGCAACTCTGAAGCAGTTGCAGGATTATTGACAAAGAGTGGTCATTGTGTGCATTTGACAATAATATCACAAATTTTCCACAAATGTGGCTTGTATGGGAGGGTTGCAAGAAAAAATCCACTCCTCAAGACAGGCCACATGGAGTCATGACTGATCTTTGCCATAACACATCTAGGAGATTCTCAGGCCACATGGAAAAAGGTGTTATGGCCAGATGAGACTAAAATTGAATTATTTGGCCTCAACACCAAATGATATGTCTGGAGGAAATACAATACAGCTCACCATCCAAATAACACCAGACCTACAGTAAAGTATGGAGTTGGTAATATCCTGTTATGGGGGTGTTTCTCTGCAGCAGGCACTGGAGCACGTCAGGATAGAAGGAATAATGGATGGGGGAAAATACTGTCAAATTCTTGAGGAAAATCTGCTGCCCTCTGCCAGGAAGTTGACAATAGGAAGATGGTTTACCTTCCAACATGACAATGACCCAAAGCACACAGCAAAAATGACCACACAGTGGTTGAAGGAGAAAAATGTGAATGTCCTTGCATGGCCCAGTCAGAGCCCAGACTTAAACCCCATTAAATATCTGTGGCATGACTTGAAGATTGCAGTCTATAAATGGTCACCATCAAATGTAACAGAACTGGAGTAGTTTTGCAAAGAAGAGTGGGCAAATATTCTAGATGTGCAAAGTTAGTAGAGACATATCCCAACAGACTAAAAGCTGTAATTAAAGCAAAATGTGGTTTAACAAAATACTGACACAAGGGGGTGATCCTTTTTCCAACTCAGTAATACTATTTTTGAATTGTCTTTATTTTTGTCTGGCATGTTGGTTTTATATCTTTTGCTTGGATGTTATAAGTTGCACTGGATAACCAAAAACTGTGTCTGTCTTTATTTCAGGCTGCAAAGCAACAGAATGTGATTATCTTCAAGGTGGGTGATTCTTTCCAATACACAATGTATGTATGTATATATATATATATATATATATATATATATATATATATATATATATATATATATATATATATATATATATATATATATATATATATACACTAAAGTAGGAGGGTACTCACTCACATTATTTGTATAGTAGTAACAAACAGTATATCTTTATTTCCAAGTTAATTTCATATTAATTGTAGATGTCAAAGTTTTGACCCATTTGTGGGCCTTCTTCAAGACAATATAAGATTATTGTAATGCAGCATGCATTATTCACTAATGAACTCCCAGTAGAGCAAGGATATCCATGTTCATATCATATCATAGCTCTACTGGGAGTTCATTAGTGAATAATGCATGCTGCATTACAATATTTTATGTAGAAATATATAATTATGCATAAATAGAACATAATTTTCTATGTGAAGAACATTGGAATGTGAAATATTTATATTTTCATGGAGGGTTAGCGCACTTGAGAATATGGGATTGGGTTTGCACGGGAGTACGGTGTTAGTTTTTTTCACTTTTTTTGCTCCATTGACTTTTTACATGTCTCGGGTTAGCGCGCAAGCAAAAACAGTTTACTTTTAACTCATAATATGAGCAAAACCCAACACATGCAAAAACTTACTTCTAGCGTAATTAAGGCTCGAGCAAAAGCGTTAAATAGCGCTCCACTCTTAATTTGGCCTTTTATAAGCAATTACATTTTGAGTTTTACATCCCTTTATAAGGGCAAGAACACTGGGAATATAGAGTGATGGAGCAATCAGCTGAGGGCAGACTCAGGTGTCTTTGAGTGTAACCCCTTCATATAAAAGAGGAAAACAGAAAATTTAGACAGAGCTCCCAGTTAGGTAAGTTCCCTCAAATTACTTGGTGATTGGGATCTCTAAATTAGAGTGACTGAGAAAAACCAAAGTGGCACTCTAAATGAACATTGTTTTGTTTAGTTTTTATATTTATTTGTTTAAGAAAACAAGAAAAAAGTAACAAACAGCCAAATTGAAAATAAAATATTACTTATTTTCATTAACTGCAAAACCTCTATTATTTGAGTTTTGCCCCCAGACAGAGCCTTTAAAAGAAGAAAAAGAGATGCAAGACTACATTAATTATGGTAAAGCAGGTTTGATTAATAAGAAAAGACATTTAACAGGCACAATAGCTGTAAAAAGATATCTCAACCTAGTAAGTTCATCTCATTCTGCAGGGTATCGTGGCTTGCATACCTTACCAAGAGGTACATTTCACAAAACCAATTTGTTTCTGGGAGTTGTGCCA